>NC_143555.1:150812500-150982500 GCF_054136105.1 Typopeltis vanoorti
CATAAGATGTCCAAGTACTTTTGTGAACACAGTGTCTATCTTAATATCTCTAAAAACACCTCTTCAATGGAGTTGTAATCTCCGATGTTAAAATGACGTTAAAAATTGTGTTTGTTTTGTTTGATTAGCAGAGTATCGTATAATAACCCAACTGTGCTTCTTCTTCTTCTTCTTCTTCTTCTTTTATTTTTTTTGAGTTATTGTTTATCTAATGCTTGGGTGTTAAAAATATTCGCCTTGAAACGAAAAAAACCCAAGATTATTGCTTCTTTCAAGACCCATTCTTTTATATTTAACACGTTATCACTTGACATTTCTACGAGATGAATGAATTTGTTTTGTTTGTGTTAATAGGTCAGCGTTTGCTTGTGCGGGGTGGTCTACGACGTTCTGAAAGCATTGGTTCACATGGACAAACATTTTTGAACACCGTACCCACATTTCGGAACAAAAGAGAAAGACGAGACCCTTCGCCGTTGCGATATTTGCTCTGTATGTGAAAGTTTTGTGAACAAGCAAGAATTGCAGACATATAGTTGTCATTAAAATACAGATAAACATAAAAGTACTTTACGTTTCCGCTACAAACTTTCTTCAACAGTTTTGTTCAAAGGCTTAGAGAATTTATTTCTTGACAGCTTTAAGGTAATGTTCCCACCAGTCCTTATTGTCTGACATTCCGATTGCTGTCATAACTCCAATTATGAAACATCATTTTGGGGCCAACGATTCCTTCAGTTTTTTTTTATGTTTATAGTGCCTTAAGGAATCGACTTTTTCCTTTTTTTTTTTTGAAAATTAAAAAAGGGCAAAATTATTGTGTGATTGGGCGAAGCACTCGATGAAAGTAAACATCTGCTCTTTATACACACACCGGCCAATGAATTGGAAACTTTTATGCAGATTAGTAAACGTCATTTACGCAGCGTGTATGCATAATACTTCGTCACGTGGGTCACCTCACCACTTGTCCCAGACAACCGGTGTTGATCACAATGAGAAAAACAAAGTTCTTTCGGAGTTCCAGAAAGGGCTTATTGTGCGTCCCTGTATGTCTGCAGCCACGATTTAGAAAACTGTTTTCTCAAAAGGAAAGTCGAGATGTCCACGATGTTCAAACAGTGGGAAAATGATCCACATTGCTTGTCTAAGAGGCATAACTGTGGTCCTAAGACAGTCTGTTAGGAATTAGATCGCCGCCGTCGTCGTCTGAGAAGGCTTGTACGGACAAACAGAACTTTTTGTGTGCAGCAATTGACCAAAGCATCTAATGAAGGTTGTTCCGGACCCACATCTCACCGAAGACCTCTTGAATAAAGAGGGTAGTTCACAAAATATGACTTTTGCATTGATTTAGCTGTTAGTACTTCAGAGTTCTAGCTCCCACAGTTTTTGGTGGGAGCTAGAACTCTAATGAGCCACCAAAAACTGTGCATGTAGTGTCTCTTCCCATAATGCATAGCATTACACACGCCCAAGAAGGAAGCGGTATGTATTGTTGTTAAAACTCATCACGAGTACAGCTAACAGTTAATGACATTGTTAGCGCTTCATTGTCTTCACGCCCTCACTATTTGCAGCTGACGATAGTCGCTATAAAACAAGTTAATCCCTTTAGCGGTTAATCTCTAAAGTTTTTTGAAAAAATTGGAAATCATTTGGAAACCACATACATATCTGAAATATACTTTCAGGTGGCTGACAATAACAAGTCATTTTTAAATGACGTCACATTTCATAATTCTCTCTCTAGGGGCATAAATTGTCGCAGTTTCAGATGGGAGGGCCTTCGAACTTTTCCATTAGAAAAAAGAAAAATGCTACCAAAACGAATGGTCGCTCGTGTATGGGAGTAAACTTTCTGTTTTAACTGCAATAGTTAATTTTTAACAATTTCTTCACCTTCTACTTTGGAATCGTAAAATAAATAGAATTGTTTTACATTTGATATGTTTTCATAAATAAATAAGAAATAAAACACAAGTATATACTCGTACAGGAGGGGTATTAATATGCCATAAATAAGATATGAATTCGAAGAATACTGTGGATCCATTCACATTTATAGCCAAAAGTTACGAGATTTATCGCTACCTGAAAAATACGAACTTCACCCAAGAGCCCTTATGTTCTCCTTTTATTAGTTTTTTTTCCCCCCACTGGCTGGTTCTCAACAGACATCAAGCAGATACCTTAATAGGTCAAAAATCTTCAGTACAGTAATTATGCTATCTCAGAAAGTTACAATTATCATAGGTGAACTGTTGGCAGATGCACAGTCAAATACTGAGATATAGCTGCCTATGAGAAAGCACCATATGACTGGGGAAGGAGAGTCCCAGGTTCGATTCCCGTCAAAGACGTGAGGAATTTGAGGATCTTCCTCAGCCACAGCCAAGTTAGCCGGTCTTGGGCGCGGGCAGTAAGGTTTTTTCCGCCAGTTTATATAGGTTTTTCATCCCGCAAACAGGCAAACCGGCCTAGTGAACATGCGCTACTACAGCCAAAAATATATCCCCCCCCCAGCGGCAGACTAGGTGGCAAGTCGGTTGGGAGTGGTACTAACAAGAAGTCGCATCTAAGTAACACGCGGGCCCTACATAGGAAGCGGGAATAACGCGTAGTGAAAGAAGCTGCCTATGAGAAAGCAACCGAAGGTAATCCATCGGAGTAGTGACCTGTTTCAGTAAATCTCCTTCTACTGTAAACAGTCAAGAATTTTTTGGCAAGTTTAAATCCGACTAATTTTCTGACATTGGTCGCTTTGAGATTCTAATGTTAGGAGTTCAGAAAGACAGAAGCATTGTGTTGAACAAAATAAATAAATAAATAAATAAATAAATAATAAAATTTTCACAGGATAAGGAGGCTGTTCACATGATATGATTAAGATCATAGAAGACGTAAGGCGAGTTATTTTATGGAATTCTACGTTGGATTTGCTGATACGTATGTCTTATAAGTGTTTCGGGGGTGTTGTAGGCCCAGTGGTTTGATCTGAGCCATTGAAAGCATGTTGTATTTTAATCATGGATCGAAAAGGCTTAGATCGACGTCTGCAGTGTAGCGGGAAATAAAGGCCACTATCATAGTAAGGATTATCTCGGTTCAGAGCATTAATTCATAGGATATTCTTTTATGTGCGATTATGCATGATAGCAAATCATATGAACTATAAAATGATAGACCTGCAGCCAGCTTGAAATGTCTCCTAGGAAGATAATCTGAGAACTTGAAGAATAAATAATCGAATTGATTGGCATGATTGTTTGAATTAGGAGAGCTGTAAAGGCTGTAAACCAAAGCTATAAAGTTGGGCAAGGATATTGCTCAACAAAAAAAAGTTAAATCATGTGTCATCGAAAGAGATAATTTTATTATTTATACTAATCTTAACTCTGTAAGCAGGCAAGGAAATATTAGCTTTAGTGCTTTAAATTTATTATAATAATTTCATACCCGTAATGAAAGTTATTTTAATTATCTGAGCCTTATTTAGAAACTGAAAGATAAGTCTTGTGCATCCAGCGCCATCTATTGGATAACAGGCGTACTAGTATGCATTGTCTATATTAAAAATTGTCAAATTATTTCAGTTTTAGTCTCAACCTGATTGGATTGTGTTTGTGTGTGTGTGAGAGAGAGAGAGAGAGAGACAGAGAAAGAGATAATGAAACAAATTTATTCTAATTTCAAGACCCGCCGATGATAAAATGTTTCCTTTTTTTTCTCCACTATTATTAATTTTTATTGTCAAGTAAGTTTGTCATTTTTTATTTGTAACTGGACATTTTGTCCAGTTATAGATATTAGCACCATGGGCAGGGTAAGAATTATTAGATGTAATATAAATTATTATTTTATATTTTAATATATTTAAAATTTGATATTAAATATTAAAATGTTTAATATTTAATATATTTTATATTAAATTCATGTAAATTTATGTGTGTGTGTGTGTGTGTGTGTGTGTGCGTGCGCGCGCGCGCGCGCCAGAGCCCGTTTTATCATTAGGCGACTCTAGGCCTACTGTCGCCAACTTTGCCAAAGCAAAAGCCTGAAAGATTAATTTTTCATAATTTTTGCATTTAAGATGTAACAATTTTCTTGCTATCCAGATATTAGGAGTAATCATATATGTATGCAAATGTACTAATTTTGATTAATAAATTTTTTAAATGTTCATAATGATATTATTTTTATAAATATATACATGTGTAGGTGTACGTGTGCTTGTGTGAGTATGACAAAATATATAGAGAGAGACAATGTATAGGGGTGCCTAAATTTGCTTTGCCTAGGGGCATCAGATACTCTCGGATCGGCCCCGGTGTGTGCTTTTAATGTATTAATAATTTATCTATTATAATTATATCTAATTAATCTATTAATTAATTATAGTATATTTATACTATTGAATTGCCAGAAAAGCTATAACATTAAATTTAATAAAAAGTAAACAGAGTGATCAATATCTTTTATAATTTATTTTTGAAACTTCATATTTTCTTTGAAAATAAATACAATTAAATTTTTATGCTTAAATATTTTTGAAAAATTACACGTTTGTATTCCCACACTTTTTAATTAATTCTTTGTTATTTATTAATAATTTAGTTTGAGAATTGGAATTTCTTTTGGGATTTGTGGTGGAGAACACCATACTCTTGGAGGGTAATGGATGTCAATGCTGTAGCCAATGAAGTTCTAACTGAGGCTTGGCTATTGCTGTTACCTTCCTCCCATGATCAGAGCTTTAATGGCTCAATAACACCTTATCCTTACACTGTCCTCTACAGCTAACGGGGAAGATAAAAAAGCATTCTTGCTTCGCCCCTTTAAGCCAGTCCTTATAAGGACTACAAGGAATTTAGGGAATTTATTTTGGGGGTTTAAGGAGCCCGAATTAGTGATGAAACCCTGGGAGAGTAATGGATGGCAATGCTCTATCCAATGAAGTTCTAACTGAGGGTCGGCTATTGCTGTTATCTTCTTACCATGATCAGAGCTTTAATAGCTCAATAACACCTTATCCTCACTGTCCTCTACAGATAACGGGAAGATGAAAAGCATTCTTGCTTCGCCCCTTTAAGCCAGTCATTATAAGGAATTTATTTTCTTTTAAGAGAAAAAGAAAATATTGCCTTCATTTTGGGAGCTCATATAACAAAATTGTGTGAAATGAATTTGATCCCGAGGATCAAGCCAAATTTCTACCATGAAAAAATGTTAAATAGTCACGCTTGTGTTCTACTTAAGGATAGAACACACATCTGCTTTGGTTTACCAAATCATTGAAAATCAGGCTAACCAATATTTACAGTGCCATCTGACGAGAAAAATATTTACTCATACGTGGTATTTTTGTACATTTCCGTCAGAGTTTTCGCTAGGTAGAAACAGGACGAGGTTATGGTTAGACATTAGGGTGATTTAAAATTTCTAAATTCCAAATTAAAGCATAAAATCTCTCCTTGCAATCTTTCCTCTATTCATTCTTTCTATATTTTCTTTCCATCTTACTCTGTAGTCGGTTGTTTCAGGCTCTGTTCTAATATCTCCATTTATGATATCATCTCATTTAACACATCCTTCTCTTGTATTTCAATAAGGAATATTTGGAATCCTCTGTTGATATTTTAATGTAGATGCTACCATTACTTCACAGATTTTATTTGTGTTACGTTTCGAGTTTGACCTTTTAAAATTCTTATTGTTTCAGATATAAGTTTACAAATCTATTACTTTTTTTTCTATATCTGTTTCATTTTTTTGTAATATTACCTTCTAAACAGTTAAAGTGCGGTACTTATTCATGTAAGCATTTATCAACTACTGTTTTGGTTCTAAGTGGGAATTTTTCAATAAAAGACATTACTCTCTGGACTTAGGAAGCTAGATTTCCATATTATAACCTTTAGTATCGCTATAACCAATAAATGTTAAATTTATTTGGATTGATTAACTTTTAACACATAGTGCAGTTTCAATAGATCGAAACGAGATAAATATAAAACAAAACTTACTATCTCCCAGTTATATATTGAGAGTAGGTATGCAGCAATACTATATATAATGTAATAAATAAAGAGATAGACAATTTGCTGGAAAATTTATCTATAATAAAAATATTTTAATCACTTTTATTTCACCATTAACGATACCGAAGTTCAAAATGATTTTCTGTCTTTTAAATGAAATTCAATTCATCTTTCGTACCTTCTTTAATTCCATATTCTACGCCATTCTTCTTTTGTGTTTCTTAGACCTTAACGTTTTTTATTGCGGTCAATAAAGCTTGGTTTGTCTATTTTGCAGGAGGGAAAAACTCCAGTTTCTTCCCGAATGGGTTAATTAATGTCAACTCTACATATATCTGGACATCTCACATTCAGTTGAAAAGTCTTTATCGGTACTACTCTAAACAATGAATTCGTTGCACAGTACGCTAGGGCGGTATTTAATTCCATACATTTCTGAAGAAATTACAAACTCCAATAAATGGCTTCAGAAAACTGAAAAGGAAAAATACTCCTTTTAACTTGTGTTTTGAAGACAAATTTCACAAACGATAACAAGAGCAGCGTAGAAGTACGAGTGAAATGCTAACATAAAATCAAATGAATAAATATTGAATAGGAATAAATATTGTAGGAGAACCAGAACACGCAACTGATTGCTAATAGCATACCTGAGCCGAATGTCTACCTGGGTGGGACGCGAATTGTTCCCCCCCCACATATTTATTTTTTCAGTGATTTCTTGGTAAATATGAAACCATAGAAATAAAAGCAAACATGTAGATCCAGAATGTTCTTTTTTTTTTTTTTTTTTAACTTATATTCTTAAGAATCTCGCTATGAATTTCCTAAAATGTTTAAAGCACAATGTAGAGTATTTTTTCTTTTTGCATTATTTTTTCTTTATTTTCATAGAATATGTAATTCATTACAACAGTAAGATCCATACCCACCTAAACTTATTTACTCATTCTCACCAATTTGTATTGCGTATTAGTAGATAGATGACAAAGAAATTCATAAAATAGAAGTGAACATTAATCAACTACGTGATGTCTAATACATTCCGTTTTTCCACTAAGTGAACGCTTTTTTTTAATAACGTACTAGGAAATGTGTTTTTTCTTCAAAACCAGACTGAGTTTGGCACGAAAGCCATTTTGTTTTGTGATCCCAAGATTCATAAACGATTCCTTCGAAATTGGGTTATTCTCCAATTGCTTTAAAATACTATGTGATCAATAAAGTTTCCGGACTAACCGCCAGATGGCACTACTATGGTTCATACAAGAGTCCTTCATTAGCAAAAGTACAGTAATAAAATCTGATGGATCATTCGTCGTTATCGCGCAATTTCTTAAGTGCGATTTTGCGTGAGTTGTGTTCCCCCTTTGATTCATGTTCCATCGTACAATAACAGACTTCAAACATCAGTACATTTGCATTAACAACAAGGAGCAATAATAATAATTAAAAAATAAAAACTGCAACGCACTTTGACATTAAAACTTGCTTTCGAAACCCAAGTCATGAATAAACTGAACCAGCCAGTGAGCACCTGCTCTTCATTGTTCGTCATGAATAAGAACCAGGTGATTTATTGACTTACAGGTAATTAGAATACGAAAACCAAATATCGTCATCTAGTGTTCATAATCCTAACAGCTATTGTTGTGGGAAATTACGCGTTCTACATTGCAAAGTTCTGTGCTAAATACCAATACCTAAGCAATCTGCTGAAATGAATTTTTTAATTTTTTTTTATAACATATGACACGTACATTAAATGCATTTGATTACATATGATACATACTTGATTATATATTTTTATTTTAAAAAATTCAATTCAAGTCTTTTATTATTATTATTATTATTATTATTATTATTATTATTATTATTATTATTATTATTATTATTATTATTATTATTATTATTCTTTTTCTTCTTCTTCTTATTATTATTATTTATACTGCTGGACCTATCCAAAGCATTTGACACACTTGAGCATGATATACTACTCACCAAACAATACTCAATAGGTATAAGAGGAACACTGCATACATGGTTCAAGAACTACCTCTCAAACAGAACACAAGTAACAAAAATAGGTACATGTCACAGTCGGAGTATACAAGTAAAACACGGTGTACCTCAAGGTGCCCTATTATCACCCACTCTATTCAACATATACATCAACGATGTTCATAACATATCCATAAGAAGTCAAATATTTCAATACGCAGATGATACTGCACTGCCAGCAATCCACACAGACATTAACACAGCTCTCTGCAAAGCACAACAAGACCTAAACGAAATCACAACATACTTCCACCAAAACGCAATTCTAATCAACGGCACCAAAACACAGATGTTGATAATACACAACCCCAGGATCATACTCCCAGCATCACTATCGATACATTGTCACACATACCTGCATTAACAACAAAAATACCTGCCAATGTTCCGAAATCAAACCAGTAACACACGCAAAATACCTCGGTCTCTACATGGATCCCACCTTAAATGGACAAAACAAAGAGAATACCTACACACCAAACTCTGGATCATCGCAGCAAAACTCTTCCAAGTTAAAGACATTATTCCACCCAACATAAAAAAAAAACTCCTATATCACGGTATCTGCGAATCCCTACTCAGATACGGAATAACAGTCTATGCAAATACATCAAACAGCCACCTAACAAAATTAGAAACACTACACAGGAAACTCGGGTCAACAGTGATCTGGACACCTTACACCCAACAACCAATATCCGACAAGCACATGGCGATACACAGAATTCTGAGCATTAGAAACCTGAAACACTACATGATATTAACAAGGAATTATTTTAACATCACCTACCGAAACAACAGAGACACATTCGTATAACACGACCTACAACAACCCTCTACATCCCCACACACCCTTCAACAACTCATACGGTTCTTTTGTGATATCACATCAGATACCCACACAACTCAACAACCTACCAAGAAAGTTAAAGCACGTAGATGACTACAGAACATTAAAAAACGAACTCCGGAAAATATACCAACAAAGTTAAGAAACCAATATCACTAATATACACATCACCAATCACTAGCATCCAATGCCTACATCCCATACATAAACAGTAACAACAACACAAATAGTGAAGGCTAAATTCCACGCTCTTCATAAAGCTAACCCAAGCTTCGAAGTAGGTGGGATTAACTTGCCTCACTCTCCTACAAGTAATTCTTATAAGCCAATGCGAAATTTGTATGTATAATCACTCTTTCCTAAACTTAAAAAAAATAAAATAAATAAAAATAAGATAAATAAATAAAAAATTATACAAAAAATTCTGTATAATCTTCATTGTTAATATTAGAAGAACATGTGTTGTAAATACATTATATAAAGGCAAAAAATTATTACTAAAAAAATTTTAATATAAATCCAATGTAGGAATTGCAGCACTTAGTGCTGAACTCTGTAAAATTATAAGGTGCAATGTCACACAAGATGTTTATTGTATGTATAAATATTTTAGCAATCAATAAATATATTTAAAAAAAAATTATGTTTAATATTGTGATTACATATTTACATCACATAAGATTACCTATTTCCGACAAGTTTAGTTCTGTTTTGTTTTGTTTTTCCTAACGATGAAATTCGTACAGATTTTTTTTTCTTTCTTTTCTTTTTTTCCTCTATAATGTAATAATAATAATAAAAAAAGAATAATATTAATAATAATAATAATAATAATATTTTTTTAACATTTTATTATGTCTCAGTATAAATTACATACAATAATAATATCTACAATATTTACAATAAGGTTTATACAGAATTTTTGAATTTAGAATATAATAATAATAATAATAATAATAATAATTTTTTTTTATAAACGACTTATTTGTTTTTACAATGAAAATGATAAGGTTTACTATCACACAGAGTATCTGCACACACACAATGAAAAACATATTATCTTTTCTGTACAGTACGAAAATTCGATATACAAAATGCAGAGTACATTTTATAAATATGAATATACATTTTTTTAAACTAACTAAATATGGATTGGCACCAATGTGCACACAATTCACGATACAATGCAGTAATGCAGCATACACACACAGTTCAATAATAATAATGATAATTTTTTTTTTTATATTTTATTATGTCTCAGTATAAGTTACATACAATAATAATATTTACAGTATTTACAATAAGGATTATACAGAATTTTTTTTTTTTATGTCTCAGATGAATTGCGTACATTGTTAATGTAGTAATTATATGTATATAATATTTATAACGCATTACAAGTGTGTATAACAGATACTTGCAACTTAGTAATTTTCTTCCTCGAAGCTTCGCAGAGCTTATCTGAGGAAGATAATAGATGACAGAGGGTGGTGGTTTCATGGTTGTGTTCCTATAGTGGTCACAAGCCAGGTGTTGATTTAACAGTTTGTTGGTACGTGCTTGGAAGACTTCGACTGCTATTACAGTTTAACTTTTTTTTTTTTTTTTTGTGCAAATAGGGTTGGATTTAGACATGGTGTGTTTGTTTCTTTGTGTTCTTGTAGTGGTGGTTTTTTGAGAGGGGGGGGGTTATCGTGGTTTGTGTGTGTGTGTGTGTGTGTGTGTGTGTGTGTGTGTGTGTGTGTGTGTGTGTGTGTGTGTGTGTGTGTGTGTGTGTGTGTGTGTGTGTGGTGGGGGAGAGAGAAACAGGAATTGCTCTAATTTTAATTCTCGCTATAATATTTATATAGTGCCGGTTTCAGCTCTCTGTATGTTCCTAGGTTTCTGTTGTCGAACGGCAGTTTGTTTATCATGTCAGGTATGTAGAAGTTTCGGGTGGCTTTGCCGTGGTAATTGTTGTACTTATATGTTATGCAGTTTGTTAACTGTGGTCTTGTTATTTGATATGTTGTTCTGGTTACTCTATATGTTGGCCTGTAGTAGTGTTTTAACATGACTGTGTAGTGGCGTAAGTGTTTCACCTTAAATATTTTGTGTTTTGTCCGTGCTTCCTGCATAAGAGTGGGTTGTTCCCAGAATATCAGTTTTATCATTTTATCTTGCAACCATTGTAGCCTATTAACTCTGTAGTCTGCGCAGAATGCGTATGATGTGATTGCATATCTTAAAATGTTTTCACATAATGCTTTATAGATTAGTATTTTTATGTGGGTTGGGGCAATGTCTTTTAATCTGTATAATTTGCTTGCTATTATCCTAAGCTCGGTATGTAGGTAGTTTGTATGTATTTCCAACTTTGATCTGCATCGAAGTGAAGTCCAAGGTAGCGTGCTGTTTTCACCTGTGTGATGGTTTTAGGTTCTGCACTTTGTGAATAGGAGGATGAGTGTTTGATAGTGAGATATTTAGTTTCTATGGGCAGGTTTTGGGGGTTTTTGAATATCATTAGCTTTGTTTTTCCAGGGTTTATATATATGCCGTTTTCGGTTAACCAGTTAGTGATTTGATTGATGTCGTGTTGCATATTTTTGTAAGCGATTTTTGCAGTGTTGTGAAGATACCATGGCAGTGTCGTCTGCATAATGGAAGATTTTACTTTTTAGGGGGAGTTGGCTTATGTCGTGTGTGTATATGTTAAATAGAATGGGAGATAGGACAGCTCCTTGCGGTACTCCACAGGTTACATATACCTCTTTGCTGTGTGCTGATCCTACACGTGTGATGTGTTTTCTGTTTTTCGTGTATGCTTTAAACCACTGGAGTAGACGACCTTCAATTCCGATATGGGTAAGTTTCGTTAACAAGGTTTTATGTGTTAGTGTGTCAAATGCTTTTGTTAGGTCAATGAATACCACTAATGTTATTCTGTTTTTATCCAATGCAGCGTTTATTAGATCTGTGAAATCTTCCAGGAGTGTTGCTGTTCTTTTATTTTTTTGAAAGCCATGTTGTGTTTTGGGTATGATTTGAAATTTTTCAACGTATGTGGAGAGTTTCTGATGTACAATGCGCTCCATGATTTGGATGATTACAGGCAGCGTGGCGATAGGTCTGTAATTACCTATTATGTTTCTTTTTCCCTGTTTGTGTATGGGTGTGATTAATGCAGTCCTTAGTGTTTCAGGTATGTGTCCCGTTTCGAAGATTTTATTTAACAGTTTTTGTATAACTGGAAGTAGGTCGGTTGAGTGTTTCTTGATGTCTTTTGGTCTGATTCCGTCCCTTTGTTAGGATTAATTTGTTGATTAATTAAGTCTATCCCCGCTCCTTTGTTAGGATTAATTTGTTGAATTGCCAGTGATAGTTCTTCTTTTGTTACTGTGGGGAACCACATCGACTGGGTTGCTCGTGGACCTAGTGGAGAATGTTCGTATGTGTGAGGAAAGGTTGTTTCTTGTAGCTTTTGGACAGAGTTCACGAAGTGCTGATTAAAGTTGTTTGCCAACTGTTTAAGGGATTTGGGGTCGCAGGCAAAGCTGTGTTTTATTGTTTCTGTGGCTGTGGTTCTGTGTATATTTTCCAGCATTTCATTAATCAGGTGCCAAGTTTCCTTTATTTTTTCTGTGCTGTTGTTAATTTGTTGCTGTAATAGTTTCTTTTTGCCGTTCGAATAATAATAATAATGATAATAATAATAATAATAATAATAATAATAATAATAATAATAATAATAATAATAATAATAATAATAATAATAATAATAATAATAATAATAATAATAATAATAATAATAATAATAATTTATAGCATATGATACATACTTATTAGATACAATACATTTGATTACATATGATGCATACGTTACATTCATTTGTTTACATAGGATACATACATTACATGCGTTTATTAAGGTATATTCATTTTTTTTATCTTCGATGGGATGTAATTTCTCAGTTTTCATCCTCGAAGCTTACTTGTAAGCTTATCTGAGGATGACACCAGCTAGTTATTATTCCCAACTGTGTAGGGAAGCTACGAAATCTATGATTGAGAAATTCGCACTCGCACACACACTGTTTATGTATTAGATGTAGGCATTGGATGCTGGTGATTTGTGATGTGTATATTAGTATTAATGTTATGTTAACTTTGTTCGCATATTTTCCAGAATTCGTGTTTTAATGTTCTGTAGTTATCTACGTGTTTTAACTTTCTTGGTAGGTTGTTGAGTTGGGTGGGTATCTGATGTGATCTCACAGAAGAACCGCATGAATTGTTGAAGGGTGTAGGAATGTAGAGAGTTGTTGTGGGTCGTGTTATACGACATGTGTCTGTTGTTTCGATAGATGATGTTGATGTAATCCCTTGTTAATGTTATGTAGCGTTTCAGGTTTTTATTGCTCAGGATTCTGTGTGTCGCCATGTGCTGGTCGGATATTGATTGTTGCGTATAAGGTGTCCAAATCACTGTCGACACAATTTTCCTATGTAATATTTCTAATTTTGTTAGGTGGCTGTTTGATGTGTTTGAATAGACCATTATATCGTATCTGAGTAGGGATTCGCAGATACCGTCATATAGGAAGTTTTTTTATTGGATGGAATAATGTTTTTTACTTAGAAGCGTTTTGCTGCGATTATCTGGAGTTTGGTATGTACGTATTCTCTATGTTTTGTCCATTTAAGATGGCAATCTATGTACAGACCGAGGTATTTTACGTATGTTACAGGTTTGATTTCGGGACACTGGAAGGTTTTTTTTTTTTTTTGTTTTTAATGCAGCGGTATGTGTGACAGTGTATCGATAGTGCGAGGTGCATGATTCTTTGGTTGTGTATTATCAACATCTGTGTTTTGGCGCCGTTGATTAGAATTGCGTTTTGGTAGAAGTATGTTGTGATTTATTTAGGTCTTGTTGTGCTTTTCAGAGAGCCGTGTTGATGTCTTTGTTTATGGCTAGTAGTGCGGTGTCATCTGCGTACTGAAATATTTAACTTATGGATATGTTATGAACATCGTTGATGTATATGATGAATAGTGGGTGATAATATGGTACCCTGAGTGAATAATAATATGTAAATAATAATAATAATAATAATAATAATAATAATAATAATAATAATAATAATAATAATAATAATAATAATAATAAATGCTTTAGTAGGAAAAAAAACAAGAAGATTAAATTGAATGTAAAAAAGACGAGGAGCAATAACGAAAAGAGAAACCAGAAAGAGACACAGAGAAAGCTGGGAAAAATTTGTATCATATCTAGAAAATGACATACAAAATAAGGCCCAGTGCGTACAAAATACTGAAATACATGGAAGCAGATATAAAAGAAACTGCAAATATAAGTTGTGAAATAGATGTAAAAGAATTCTTGGATTACTTTACCAATCTTTGGACGGATAATACTGCCATCAAACATGATTGCACCAGAAACTTACAAAATACCTTAAATGATATGATAACAATGAAATAATTAAAGGACAACCAAAATAATATAAAAAAATGGCAAATCAGCAGGAGAAGATGGGATAAACTCGGAACTGTATAAATTTGCTGGAAAAAAATTTCATCAAAGATTACTAAAATTTTAAAATAAAATATATACAAATGGACAAATACCAATAGAATGGAATACAAGCATAGTAATACTTAATTTAAAAAAGGGGATAAAAAAACCCTGCTAACTACAAAGGTATTAGTTTATTGAATACATGCTACAAAATACATAGCAGAATACGTAATGAATAACTAAAAATATACAGTGAAAAAATATTATTAGAATGTCAAAATGGATTGAGAAAAGAACGCTCTACATTGGATGCTGCTTTCTGTTTCAAACTACTTATAGAAAAGAGAAGAGAATTTATTTCGGAAACTCATCTTTTGTTTATAGATTACTAAAAAGCATTTGGCAAAGTAAAGAGATATTTATACTGTTTGATATTTTACAAAGAATAAACACGCGCACGCACTCACGCACACACACACACACGCACACACACACACACGCACACACACACACACACACACACACACACACACACACACACACACACACACACACACACACACACACACACACACACACACACACACACAGTAACTTCGAATGTACTGATGCGTCGCTGAACTGGAAGCCTGAGCGAATATATTGTGTTTCATTAAGTTTGTATGGTATTTTGGGTGCGTGTTTCTTGTTCATAGTATCTCCTTAGAGCTCTTTTCAGGCTATTGTAGTTTGTAAGGTTTCTGTATTCAAAAGGTAATTTGTTTATCATGTCTGGGAGGTAGAAGTTTCGCGTGCCCTTTGTGTAGTGATTATTGTATTTATATGTGATATAATTAGTAGTCTGAGGTCTTGTTATACGATATGTATTTCTGACTGTCCTGTAGTTGGCATCGAAATAATGTTTTAGCAAAGCTGCATAATGACATAAATGTTTTCTGTCAGTATTTTGTGTTCTGAGATTGCAATGTTTATAAGGTCGTCATTTTCTCTTTGTTCCCAAAATATGAGTTTTGTCATTTTGTACTGTAGCGACATTAATCTATTTAATTTGTAGGGTGCACAGAAAGCATACGTTGTTATTGCGTATCTTAGTATATTTTGGCATAGTGCTTTGTATATTAGTTTTTAGGCGTATGGGAACATGTTTTTTAACCTGTAGAGTTTGCCACTTATTGTTCGGAGTTTGTTGCGTAGCTGGTTTATGTGGCTATTCCAGTTCGTCTCTGCATCGAAGTAAATTGCAAGGTATCGTATTGTTTCAACCTGCGTGACTGTAGTGGTTTTGCTGTTCTGTCTGTTTTTAAGTTGGAAAATGGATGCTGGATAGTTATATATTTGTTATCAACTGGTAGAGTCAGTGGATTTCTGAATATCATTAATTTTGTCTTTTCTGAGTTTACGTGTATGGAGTTTTTCGTGAGCCAGTCTATGATCTGATTTATGTCATGTTGCATATTTGTTTGGGTTATGCTTGCGTTATTTTGGATGGATATTATTGCTGTATCGTCTGCGTATTGGAATATCTTACCTTTGAGTGGTAAATGATTAATATCGTGCGTGTAAATGTTGAATAGAGTTGGGGAGAGTACAGCTCCCTGTGGTACTCCACAGGTTACTGGTAGCTCTTTGCTTCGGTTTGACCCGATATATGTGTGATTTGCTTTCTATTTTGAAGATAGTTTGTAAACCACCTACGAAGATAATAATAATAGTAATTTCGTTTCGTTATTACTCATTATGTTTGTTATTTTAATATTGTAAATTATTACTAAAACTCGCATTATGAATACTGTGAGGAGGGAGAATATACATACTATAAATAAAATAGAATGAATCAATGAGCATGGAAAAGAAGAGTGAAAGCAAAATACTTTTAATTGTAAAAGTGTTTCCACCTAGTTACAAAGTAAATTAAACTCGCCAAGATTATATCTTTGCTAAATCCTTCATTTCAGTATGAACAAAGTTTGCACAAGAAGTATCTTTACAATTAGGCTACACGCAGATAAAAAGCATATTGACTTCACATTAACTTCTTTTGTATCCCATAATGCAAAGTGCACATGCTTTTGAAGGTATATAATATTATGCATTTTGAGAAGAGGCATCATTCATATTGATTTTAACAAATATTAATATCTTATTAGTTCAAGATTTAGTCCTAATATTGACCAAACGTTTTGCTACTTGTATATGTATGCTGTGTTGATCCAACCTTACCAATGAAGTTCTAACTGAGGCTCGGCTATTGCTGTTACCTTCCTGTCATGATCAGAGCTTTAATAGCTCAACAACACCTTATCCTTACACTGTCCTCTACAGATTAACGGGGAAGATGAAAAGCATTCTTGCTTCGTCCCTTTAAGCCCGTCCTTATAAGGACTTATAAAGACCTTCGTATTTACTTTGGAGAGCCCCAGTCCTTTTTAGGACTTCCAGGATAACGGATGGCAATGCTGTTGCCAATGAAGTTTTAACTGAGACTTGGCTATTGCCGTTACCCAGCCATGACTAGAGCTTTAGCTCAATAACACACAGATTTTTCTACATTCAGATGAAGGAATAAAGAGTCAAGGACTCAGTTCATCTCCCAGTTCTTTTTAGGACCTTTGTATTTCTGTATTCTGCTTAATGTAACGAGAAGTAAAAACATTGCCGTAATTTGATTATGAAATATAAGTTACAGATGGATTACATGCAGTTGATAGCGTCGTTTTGTTTTATTTCATATTAGATGGGAGATCGAGTTTTATTTATTTATTTTTTATTTTTTTGAATGAGTCGAGTTCACAGTATTTTACTTATGTAATGTACTGCATTATACTATATGCATAATATTATTATGATATAAGTAAAGCATAATATATTGTATTTATTGCTTTTTGAATGGATATATTACAATTAGAAACAGTGATTACATCTTTAAATCTGAACATGTAAAATATACAAAAACACAAACAAACAAATGCATAAGCAATGGACCTTAACTAGAATTGGTAGTAATGCAATGGAAATGTTTTATAAATTACTACATTCATTAATAAAGCCATTTTGGCGTGTTTATATATCACTCCGTGATTTCATATTTATTCTGTCGTAAAAAATGTTCATTTGAGGACTTATTCCACACCTCTTAGGTAATATTATAAGAATTCATTACACGATTTTAACGCAGGACGTTGCTAGTTTTTGTGTTAGTTATATTATCAAAACTGGCATTTTTGTTTCGTATTTTGTATGGTAAATAGAAGCGAATTATCTCCAAGTACATATTATTATTATTAAGGAGATCTCCAGGGAGTCAGGGACTCATCGAGGGAGGCCACATACTACACGCACCAGATATCATACTTATTCTTGAATTCATTCACACTGCTTGCACCCACAACATCCAATGGCAATCCGTTCCAATCACGCACCACCCTATGAGAGAAAAATCTAGCCCTTACACCCTTCTTGGCGGCCTTTATTCTCACTTTCCAAGGATGCCCTCTCGTTCTTTCCCCACCCTCCATAAATTGAAAAATTCCATCAATTGAAATCCTGTATGACCCTTTCAGAAGTTTGTAAGTCTCAATCGTATCACCCCTCTTTCCCCTTTTTACTAGTGTCTGCAGTCTACAAATTCTCAATCTGTCTTCATAATCAGTATTCCACAATCCTGATATCATTTTTAACACTCGCCTTTGTACTCTCTTCAATATATCAGAATCACAACGGAAACCAGTAGGCCAGCCCTACGCACAATAGTCCAAGTGAGGTCTTTTCAAGGTCTTGTAAAAAGGCAAAATAGCATCCTTATCTTCACATGTGAAAGTTTGCTTCAGCATTGCAATTATCTTTTGAGTTGTATTTGCAATCTTTGCCAGATGGCGGCTGAACTGCAGCTTCCTATCTATTGACACTCCAAGATCCCTTGCCTCATCAGTTTCTTCTAGCCTAATCCCACCAATATAATACGACACCGGATATCTAATCACGCCAAAGTGAATGAATTTACTCACATTGAATTGACACCTATTTTTAAATTCCCACAATTCCAGCCTATTCAAATCATTCTGCAAGTACTGCATATCAGCATTGCATCATCAGCAAATAGGTGTATGTCGCTTGTAAAATCCTTCCCAATATCATTAATATATAGATTGATTAACAGTAAACCAAGGACTGATCCTTGCGGTACACCACTTGTTACCTTAAAACTTGCAGACTCACATCCTCTGTATACCACTTTTTGATATCTGTCAGTCTGCCATCCTCTTAACCACGCTAATATTTTATAATCCAAACCCATCTTCTCCAATTTATGCAATAATCTACTATGCTGCATTCTGTCAAAAGCCTTATCAAAATCCAAAAGTATCAGATGTATCCATTTCCAGTTGTCTAGTTCAATGGTAACATTGTTATAGAGTGTGAGCAAGTTGCTAAAACATGGCATTTCCTTAGTAAACCCATGTTTTTCATTGCAAAGTAGAGATTCACTGTAAACCCATTTCTGAATGCGAGCCCTAACCAATTTTTCCAAAAGTTTTACCACCACTGCTGAGATACTAATTGGGCGATAGTTGGATACATCGGTCTTTGTACCACCCATGTGCAATGGAATTACCATACATTCTTACTATTCCTGCGGAATCTTCCCTGTTCTGAGACTCATGTTAAGCAGCCTTTTCAAAGGAACAGTCAGTTCATCTGAACACTCTTTTAGAACAGGTGCTGATATCACATCTGTCCCTATTGCTGAATTCTTATTTAGTTTGTGCAACAGCTCTGATACCTCATCTTCATGCGCCTGCGTGTCTTCATCTAATGAAGAGGTAACAGTAAGGTCAATGTTGCCTTCACCAGCTTGATAACTTTTAACAAAATGGGCACTCATTAACTGAACAACCTCTTCCGCATCTAACCCTCACGCCATCAGGATTTAGAATAGTTATTCTTTCATACGTTTTCTTTCCTTTGCTTGCAGCATGCTATTAGAATTATTGTGGGTTGTCTTTAGCACGCGGAGTCAGTTTCTTTTCATACTCAGACTTTGCTTTCCGTACAATAGTTGTGACTATTCTAGCTTGCTGCTTATAATTTTCATAACTGACAACATCCTTATCCACATGGTATTCCTTCTACATCATCCTTTTCTGGTAATTCTCTTGCTTAATAAGATTAAACATACATTTGACACTCCTACTGTATTTATTCCTAGAACTCTAGGGAAACATTCTAATATCGCATCATTTAACTACTGTTTAAATGCTTCCCATGCACTGTCGATGTTCTTTCCATCCAGCAACCGATCCCATTCCACTGAACTCGGTATACTCCTGAGTTGGTCATAATTTCCTGCTTTGTAGTTCAGCATGTAACCTTTTCTGAATGGAACATCCATAAACTCAGTCATTTACCAAGTGAGTACCGCATGATCACTATCTCCAACCGGAGGCAGAATAGTTTCGTTTTTAATTGAAACGCCCTCTGGCGCTATAATCAAATCGGACACTCTTTAATCTCGAGTTCCTTCTGTCACTTGCTTGATATGCTGTCACACGCTGTCACGGCTCAATACGTGCATTTTCATTCTTCTCATGAGATTCTACTGCTACCCAATCAATATTTGGATAATTAAAATCTCCCATATGATTACTAACTCCGCCATGGGATCCTTAGGGGTCTCATGCCAGTCCCAAGCCTGGATAAAGGAGGAGGGTCGGTCAGCTAAGTGTCGATGCTCTGACTGTAAAGAAAAAACACGATTGTTATCTGATGCCTATACAATCAACAGCTACAACATGCCGGCTCGGGTTCCGCCCGGATAAACAAGGCCCACGATACCAATCGAGCGATCGGGATTTGATCGAAAAGTGGGTTACCGAAAGGAAACAGAAACTGAAACTAACAGAACTGTTATCAGTAGGAACGTGGAATGTGCGGACACTCTGGATGTCAGGAAAATTAGAACTACTTCGTGAGGAAATAAAGAGATATCGGTGGGATATACAGTACTAGGATTGGCAGAGATGAGATGGCCATCATCTGGAGAGATCAATGGATGCGAAGTAATATGGTCAGGACATGACACCATGCACCAAGCAGGAGTTGGCTTCCTTCTTAGCAAAAGAGCTTGAGAGGTACTGCTAGGCTACAAACCAGTTAATGAACGAATCATAGTAGCAAGATTTCAGGCAAAGCCATTCAACATATCAATAGTCCAGATATATGCACCCACATCTGACAGCACAGATGAGTATATTGACATATTCTACAAAGATCTGACAGAGACAATAGAAACAATACCAAAGCAATATGTGCTAATTATTGAAGGAGATTGGAATGCCAAAGTTGGAATAGATAATGATGGTTGGGAAAGAGTCATGGAAAAATATGGTTTCGGAGAAAGAAATGAACGAGGTGAAAAATTGTTAGAATTTGTCCACGAGATGGGGATCTGTAACACACGATTCCAACAAAAGGGGTGTAGAAAATGGACGTGGCGAGCAAATGATGGGAAAACCAAAAACATGATTGATATGATTATGATTAAAAGAAGATGGATAACATCAGTACAGCAATGTTGAACTTTTCAAGGGGCGGATATAGACTCGGACAATAGTTTAGTGATTGCAAACATCAAGATGAAATTAAAAAAGAAATATAAACCCCAACATCAGAATAGAAGAGATACAGCACGAATAAGTGAAGCAGAAATAAGAAGAAGGTATAGAATAGTGTTAGAAGAGAAACTTAAAAGTGTGGAGAAAGAAAAAATTCGAATCTTAGAGTGAAAGGAGTGATGAAGGCGATAGAAGATGCAGTTGAAGAAACAGTATCAGAAGAAGAAGAGAATCAAGAAGAAATAGATTAGACAAGAAACACTGAAGTTAGTACAGGAGAAAAGAATGTTGAATATAAGAAGGGATACATCAGAACAAATAGAAGAGCAATATAGAAGAAAGTGTAATGAGGTGAAAAAAGCAGTCAGAATGGCTAAGATGAAATGGTTAGAAGCCCAATGCAACAATATAGAACAGTACTATGGAGAGAATAAAACAAGGGAGGTATAAGAAATGATCAGAACAATTAATAGAAAGTGGCAACCAAAACAGACCACAATTAAAGATGAAAAAGGCAAAGTATTGATGAATAAAGAAAAAATTGTACAGCGGTGGACAAGATACTGTAGTGAGTTATATGAAATAAAACTAGATTCAGAGAGCGTTGGGAAACTGACTGAAGAATTGAAGCAGATATCACCACCAGGTAATGAGCATGATATGGACATTTTAAGAGGAGAGGTAGAAAAAGCAATAGGATGGCTAAAACACAACAAGGGTCCTGTTAATGATAACATTACTGGAGAAATGATTAAATGTGGTGGTGAAAGTATGGTTACAAAAATGCACCAACTATGTGATATGATATGGAAAGAAGGGAAAATGCCAGAGGAGTGGGTGAAATCAATATCTGTAACATTATACAATAAAGGAAATAAGCTAGAATGTAAAAATTATAGAACAATTGCCTTGATAAGTCACCTTGGTAAAGTGATGATGATCATATTGACAGAAAGATTGAGAACACAATTGGAAGAATACCTTGCAGACGAGCAAGCAGGATTTAGGAAGGATAGAACTACAATTCAACAGATTTTGACAATGAGGTTAATAGCAGAGAAAGCTACGGAGAAAAAACAACAACATATATACTGCTTTGTTTATTTTGAGAAAGCATTTGACAGTACTGACCAGAAAGTGACATTAGCAGTTCTGGAATCCTATGGAATTGATAAAACACTAATAGCTATATTAAAAGATGTTTATCAGAATGTAGTTGCAGCAGTTAGAATAGGTGATGATTTGGGGAAATGGTTTAAAATAAGCAGAGGTACTAGACAGGGAGACCCAAGATCACCAAGCATTTTCATCACATTTAGAAAGAGCAATGGATAAAATGAAAGAAGATGCCAAAGGAATATCTGTACACGGAATGAGAATTAACAATCTGAGATTTGCAGATGACATTGTTATTATTGAAGAAGATGAAAGAGAACTACAAAAAACACTGAAACTGTTAAATGAGGAAGGGAAGAGATTTGGACTTGCTATGAACTTGGAAAAAACAAAGACAGTGGTATTTGGTTAGAAGAACATGAAACAAAAGATACAAGTGAATTGAACTGATATAGAAAATGTAGAACAATTCACATATTTGGGAAGTAAACTAACATATGACTTGGACTGTAAAAAAGAAATAAAGATCAGGACTGCAAAGGGAAGAACAAATCTGAAGGCCATGGATAACATCTGGAAAAGTAAAGTGATCAGTCTGCAAACAAAACTAAGAGTTTTGTTTGCAGACTTGTCTGCAGTCTTCCTAACAACTTGCAGATTTCTATTCTCTGATTCCATATGTCTACACATGTTGACATATTTGCACACGTTTCCTGGGTCCAAACCGGATGAACACAGAGTCGAAATCGTTCTCTCCTCATCAAACATGCATCTTCAGCGGTGTACTGTATGGATCCGAAATGTGGGTAATAAATAAAGAATCAAGAAAGAGAATTTTGGCATTTGAAAGAACTTGTTACAGGAAGATTCTAAGAATTGGATGGGTACAGAAAATCACCAATGAAGAACTCTATCAGAAGATACAACCAAAACAGAATATAATGCAGAAGATTATAAAACGGAAGCTGCAATTATTTGGGCACATCTGTAGAATGAGTGAGGACCGGAAGATAAAGACATTTATGTTTGGTATTTTGGATGGTTTAAACAGAAGAGGTAGACCATACAGAGAATGGATAGACAATATAAAAGACTTGTGGAATGGGTGTACAAAGACTGCGACACTGTGCACTGGACAAAGAAAGATGGAAGAAGATAGTGAAACAGGCATCAGACATCAACTAGCAGTGAGCCCATGGTTCGTGATAATGATGATGATTATGATTACTCTTTCCTCGCTCACCTTTTCTATTCGGTGATGCATTTCTTCATCACTAGCAACCGATCCATCAGGTCTGCAGCAACACCCCCATATGGTGTTGAGCCAGGTCTCACTAATACCTACAATCCGAGGTCCCAACATATTGACCAAGGCAACAAACTTTATCCCTTTTGTTTCTGATACTCCTAGCATTCGTGTACAGATATAATACCCTACCTGCTTGTTCTTTTGTATTATCTTGTCTGCAGTCTTCCTAACAACTTGCAGATTTCTATTCTCTGATTCCATATGTCTACACATGTAGACATATTTGCACACGTTTCCTGGGTCCAAACCGGATGAACACAGAGTCGAAATCGTTCTCTCCTCATCAACATTTCCATGACAAAACTCTTTCCCGTCATTAACCCAGTTATAAAACATTGTCGCTCTTACACTCACATTCACACCATTCCTCCTCCCTTTATAATTTAGTTTCCTTGACTATCTGCGTTAAGTCTCATACCAGTTATTAGTTTTCAAAGACTTCTGATAACGAATGCATTCAGGTATAGGCCATCCCTCTTACACAAATCCAATCTTCCCTCAAACTCACTCTACACATCCAAAAACTCACATCCATTCCTTCTGGGGGGGGGGGCAACCTTTCTCTTCTCACTTCTCAACTTTGCTGCACTTCTTAGAGTTCTGTTTCTTGTGCGCATTTTGAACTATATTTATTCTAGAACTATCTTAACAAAAATATGTTATAAAAATTCTAAATACACTAAAACACGAAAATCTACACTAGTATACTAGAAAACACTAATTTTCTAAGGGAAAATACAATAAAAAACAGATAAAAAGAAGTTTTACAACTTCTTTTTATCTGTTTTTTATTCGAACTCCAAATTCACCGAGCAATCACAAAGTAACCTTGAACCCGACTACAAAATAAAATTTTTTTTTTGCTGCACTTTTCACGTTTGTGAAGAAACGAAAGCAGATTATAAAGAATAATAAATAGGACAACAAATAGCACATAGAATACCAAATAAAGGAATAGATATATTTCCCTACAGGTCCCATAACAATCTAAAGACAACTTATATTGCCACCTGGATTATAGAATGTTCGCTTCTGAGATAAGATGAATCACTCCTTTTTATTGTAACCAAGATAAATCCACAGTACCTGTCAAACAACAATTAGAGGGCTTTCTACGTTCAGCAATGTACTCTTCCTTATTGTGGCTCAAACGTCAATTCTACAGATCATCTGTTGAAGGTTGTCTCATCATTAATTCAAATTACGTTAGGAATGTTTTCCGTCTGGTTTCGTTTTCTATATCTCCGGTGGCGACACATAGTTTTTGTTTCAATGCTGTCGTAAACCTGCGTATCTCTCTTTCTTTACTTATTAATGCGCCTGCTCCGATGTATTGCAACAAATTCGATCAAGAGCGATAGTAATCGTACATTAATATTAACAGCGGACCTCCTGGACTCACGACATCTCAAATTGCGAACTATCTATCTATTTGAGCTGCAGCTCTGAGAAACAACACGCGATGTAAAAGTACATAAAAGAGCACAATCAATAGACAGAAAGGCTCACCGAAATTTGAAATCACGTCAACTACTATTGAAATGTAAACTGATATTCTTTTATCCTCATAAATAATAATAATTCGATGGAACGAAATCGAGTCATTTGTATGCAATGCGACTGATGCTCACAATAGCGACACCACACTCACATCAGTATGCGAATCGACTGTCTAAATATAATCAGCTCCTTTGAATATCTCACAAGCTCTGTAAGGCGCAGGTAAGTTGCGTAAATATCATACATTTAAGAGTGTAGTTTTAAAACTTCAATTATCGTGTGAAATTTATTTTTAATCGTGATTTAATTGCAATAACTTGTAGATGATTCTTAACATATTAAGGTGTATATTTAACTTCTTAACACTTCTTAACCTGCAACAGTACCATATGAAATGCATCTATTACATTATCATAACTAGAAGTCATCGTCCACCCCGACGTAAGCTTAAGCGAGTCTCCCTATCTCTGGTAATGCTTCTTAGGATGCTTAAATTTCAGCGACCCAGTAAGCGTCACTCCCCAGTTTATGAGTTGAGTGGACTCTGGCAGTATAGCAAGTACGCCACTGGAATGTATCGTGTTTCACTGATTTACGGAGACAAACTGTTTTGAATGAATTCAAGGATTTGTTCCATTACAATGGTTGGCAGTGAAACCCTAGTTCTTCGTCTAGTATCCCAGAAGTAGCTTCTTGCAATAACAATCTATAATAACATGGTGTATCAAACATTAATGAACTATAAAACAGAACTTTTCAGTATCTTCTAGGACCTCCGCACTTTGACATATGTATTCCATTGGTATCCTGAAATGAACATTCAATCAACCATCAGATATATTAAGCTGTTTCAATATAATTTAAAATCTTGTCGTTTAATGAAACCTGTGTATTCTTCCTAAGTATCTTAGGACATCATCAGTATAGTAATTACAAACAACACTAGGAATCACATACAATTAGGGCGTGCAGTAGCATGTTATAGAGTTAAATTAAAATATATATGGGTTTAAAAAAATACATTAAAATGAGATAACGTATGTAAATGTTATTCTATTCAAATTTACATTCTTTTATAGCAAGGATGACAATTTCCAAGACTTTACGGATAGTAAGAACGTCATTGCGGTTCAAATTAGGTCTGTAACGTAGAGCTTCAGCACTTTCTTTATATAAACGCTTATGTTTATATAAAGTTTAGTCTTCTTCCAATGGACCCTATGGTTTTGGTTTTCAATTCCGTGTTGTGCGAGGCCAGATTTCTGCGGTTTGATGAGACGGATATGGTCTTGATGTTCCGAAATGCGTTTGCTAATGGAGCTACCTGTCTGTCCATAGTAGGACAATTTACAGGAGCGTGGGACCTCTTACACCCCAGGTAGCATCAGAGGTGAGAGTTCGTCTTTAGGAGAAGGTAACCAATTGTGGATTTGGTTGAATGGTTTGTAGGTAACAGCCAGTTTATATTTCTTTAAGATTTTTGAAAGATGTTCGGAGATGCCTTCGACATACAATATGAGAATCCTACGGGTTTGCTCTTGTCTAGGTTGATGTGCGGGGAAATGCCTGATGAATTTTTGAGTTGGTTTTGGATTGTATCCATTTTGTATGACTGTATTTTTGATTATTTCCAATTTTAATGTTAATTCTACAACACACTACTGCACGCATAGAGGGATTCCCTAACTGTATTGTTTGAATTAACTGTACTGAAGATGTCCTATGATACTTAAGATTAAATATTTACTTATTAAAAAATCTTATTACTCTTGTTACGTGTGTATAGTCATGATTTAAAATGCTAAACTGTTTAATTCCATAAACACACGTACGAGGGTGGTCTGAAAAGTTCTCGGCCTAATAATGAAAAAACGAATTTATAATTTCAAAATTATTGTTGTTTTTCAACATAATCTCCCTTAAGAGTAATACATTTATTCCAGCGATGCTTCAGCGCCATTATCACTAAGAACCACTACAGCGCCCTGTAGTGGTTCTCAGTGAGATCTGCAAAATACCCCTCTACACTTGATTCGAAGAAAAACGCTGACCAGCGAGGAAGACTTTTAGTTTTGGGAAGAGATAGAAGTCAGAGGGAGCCAAATATGGGGAATAGGGTGGATGTTCCAACAATTCATAATGCAGATCCCTTAATTTTCCCATTGCCAAAACACCTTTGAGGGCAGGTGCATTATCCTGATGAAAGATGCAAACCAGGTCTCTTCTCACGAATTTTGTCGTCTAGTATGGTTAAAAGATCGGAATAATATTCCCCGGTTATTGTTTTACCCTTTTCAAGATAGTTAATAAACAATATGCCTTTAGCATCCCAAAACACCGATGCCATGACCTTTCCTGCTGATGGAACCTACTTTGTCTTCTTTGGCCCTGAACAACCGGCTTCTATCCACTATTTTGACTGCTGTTTGGATTCTGGTGAATCCAAGTCTCATTCGTAGTAATAAATCGATGCACAAAATCAGTTTTAATCTTGTTAAAATGCTCTAAGCACTGTTCAGAGATTTTCATGCGAGTGCGTTTTTGATAAGCTGTGAGCAAGCGCGGCACATATCTTGCGCAAAACGTTTTCATTTACAATTTTTGCAAAATACATCCTGCACGTTCTTTTGAAATGCATTTAGTCTCAGCAATTTCACGCACTTTGACTTGCCGGTCATCCAATGCCATATCGTTTATTTATTTCGTATCCAAACACAAGTGGTACAGTAATAAGTGATACATGATTAACAACGAAGTAGGATACATTACAAATGAGAAGACTTTAAATTTGCCAAGTGAATTATACAGGGAATAATAAGTAAATATATAAAAAAAGAAAACTATACATCAGTTATATACAATAAATATAGTCAGATGTTCCTCCAGTATCTTGCACAATCAACTGCTCTTTCTGTGCAGGATACAAGGTCCTCTTTTGTGCACGCTGATGGAAGAAAGGGACAAGAAAGAAGGAGTTCCATGGACTGGGTTGTCCCACACTCACAATTATCTGGGCCAGTGAGGTAGCCACACTGGATGACGCTTTGTTTGCAGAGTCCTGTCGTCCGGAGTCTGTTGACGCCTTTCTAGGTATTCCGGTGCAAGTGGGCACCACGTGGAAGATATTCGGCTGTTGGAATATCAGTATTATTTTCACGATAAAGTACAAGCCAATGTTCAAGTCTTGTCTCTGGAGTTGCCAAGTAGCTATGTCGGGATCTTTGGGGCACTGCGGTCTGGCCGAATAGTGGGTGGTGGCCTCATTCATTTGTCTGCTTCTTTCGTCAGCTGACAATGCAGATCTTAAAAAAAGCACTGGCTTAAACGGGCGAAGCAAGAAGGCTTTACATTTTCCCCGTTATCTGTAGAGGACAGTGTAGGGATAAGGTGTTATTGAGCTATTAAAGCTCTGATCATGGCAGGAGGGTAACAGCAATAGCCGAGCCTCTGTTAGAACTTCACTGGCTACAGCATTGTCATCCATTTCCCTCCAAGGGTATTAATCACCGCATCTCACGGTCGATTCAATCATATTTGTTATAAAAAAGAGTGTGTAGTGAATTAAATAAATAACAAAACTAGTTAACATATATAACTCAATTTTCTACACTTATGATGAAAATAAATAATAATAAACTTCAAATTGTTATAATTTTATTAAGATCTCAACAAAACTCTGCCTATTTATTAATTGCAAATCGTTTTTTACTAATAAAAATATATTTGTACTAATAAAAAAATTACCATGCCTAATTCATTGGTTTTTAATTATTGCTAATTAAAATGAATTAAATTATTTGTTAATTTAATTAATTAATGATAATAATTAATTAATCAAAATATATAAAGTATCATTTGATGTTTTTTCTTATTATTTTTCACGTCGAGTCGAGATTAATTGTGTTTTGCTGGAAGAAGTCCCATGTTCATGCCTTACAGCAGAGATAGAAATGATAAAGACCGCCCAGTGAATAATACTTATTCACAAGCCAGCAACTGCGTGTATTTAATATCTCGTCCACATTACAGAGAAACTGGCTGGCAAAGAACCAAAACAAGAATCCGAAAGAAAGCAAAAAATCCATCCAAGCACTACAAAAAAGGACTTGCAACATCTTCAATTCCCGGGATAAACTCGATATTTTCCGCTGACAACATGTGTCGACGCGTCCTATGGACAGCGGTGTTTTTATTTTGCATTTCGGGTTATGCGTTTAACGTCTCAAGGTTCCTTCTCAGCTATTACGAGTATCCAACCGTCGTCAGGATTCATGTGGAAAATGAGGGAGATGCAGTCCTTCCTGCAGTAACCTTGTGCAATCAAAACAGGTGAGCAAAGATCAATTCAGCATTAAGTTACCTTTTTTTTCTCAGTTTTAATATCAATTTATTGAGTAATAATATTTTCGAGATTTTAAATTTCTCTTTTTTTACTGTTAGTATTCCCAATAGTAGACTGATTTTGTATTGGTTCTTACTCGGATCATTTAATAGTTTTCTCTATTAATAGTACAGTAATATATCAATCTTCAGTGGCGGCTCGTGGCTTGAAATCGTGGGGATGCTGCAACTTTCGAAATATACATACACACTGTAAGTCCAGTGTATACGTGTTTAGATAAAATATCAAAATTATGGTAAAAATTAAAAAAAAATTAAACATGAAAAAATATTGTTTATTATCGATAAAATTATACAGTTTGGTATAATTCAAAATTACTTAAAATAAAATCCATTCCTTTAATTGTAATTAAAGGAATGGATTTACAATTTTAGGACATTACAATTAAATCCTTTAATTATAATGTCCAAATATTTAAAGAGACGGAGTAAACACGATAAGCACTACGAACACTCTACTACTGGCGCAAACTGCATATAAACGACAGTGGAACTGCGCGACGGACAGTGCCGCATTACGCTAATAGCTCGCATCTCACTATGACGTGCATATGCTTGCGCGCGTAGCAATATGACATTGTGGTAAACATAGTGCTGCTAGCGCCCTCCTAAGGGCTACAAGATGGATTTTTATTATTTTTTATACAAAATAAGAGAATTGTATAGGATTGTTGATGATAAAATTAAATCTTACAAGCAAATATAAATAAATTAATAAATATATTTATGTATCGAGAAAAACTGGGGGTGCTACAGATTCGCAGTGCCTATGCACGAGCCACCCCTGTCAATCTTATAATCCGATCTGCTCTAGAAGATTCAACGCTTCTCATGGGATGATTTTATTTTTGAATCTGATGTTTTGTCTCATCCAAACATGATATTTTGCGAGTAATCTTATATGCAAAATCAACTAAATAATAACTTTGTTAGCATCCGCAAGTGCCTGAGTGATTACGTCATTGACATCGCATTGCTATCCCCCATGATCATATTAATGTGTTCACCTACTGCTCCATCGAACTTGCTTCTCCGCCTTTGTCGTTCAAAATGTCTAGCGATCTTTATCTATCTTAACTCTTGTTTACAGATTCTGTGATATGTGCTGTGGATTCTATGGATTCTGTAGATTCCCCTCTATGCGGGGCCTTTGAGTTTGGATCCCCAGCTTGATATTTTGAGTTGAAGTGTAAGTTGAAGGAGCAGCAAGAGTTTTGGTTTCAGATCACTTGATATGCCAAACGTTTTTTGAAATACTGTGGCTTGGAACACTTTAGAAGCATTTTAAAACAATATTTTTTTTCTTTTTTTAAAAAAAATTATTTGGCATACATACGCTATTATTTGACAGGTACACTAATCTGGTTTAAACTGAATCTCTCCTAATTGAATAAATTGTATTTCTGAATATTTATTATTACTTTTCTCTAATAGCACGTGATTATTCAAAATGTGGGACAATTCATAATTTATTGAGCGCACACACACACACACACACACACACACACACACACACACACACACACACACACACACACACACACACACACACACACACACACACACACACACACGCACGCACGCACAAATTGAACGACAGAAAACTTAAAAATGAAGTACAAATGGATAAAGGTATACTTAGAGTTAGTTCAATGCTCAAGTATTTTTAATCTTCAAGTATTTGTAAGGGGAAAGACAAACCGTATCATTCACATAACCCACGGGTACAAATCCAGAGGAGACACATCATTGGTCTTCGCAAATCAAATAATCTACTTTGCTTTATCCTTCCGAGGCAAATGGTACGCATACGATGCAGGTTTGTCTCACTCTTCCGTTATATTCGATATTTATATGATAAATTTGCAAAATAGTTACGAACTTTATATAATATAATCTAGAAGATATTCTGTCCTTGATAGGAAATAACGTTAAAGGTATATAACGCCATAGGGTTCTATGAGATATCGGCCATGCAGACTGCGAACAGAAGCGGGGCTAGTAAGGATCCTTGTGGAACTCCAGGGAAAAATTTACGTAGAGCAGAGTTTGTTCCTGCATTTTTCTATCAGTAAAGAACGACTTGAATAAACGTATCATATTCATTGATATGTTGGCGGCGATGAGTTCGTAAAGCAAAGCATAGTGCCAAATTTTATCAAAAGCCTTCGCAATGTCAATGAATACAGCACCTGTGTATTGATTACAATTGTATCCCTTAGTTATATATTCTACTAAACGATGAATTTGCTGGGTGGAACTATGATTCCAACGAAAACCGAATTGTTCATTTTGTAAGATATTTAAATTGTCTGTTGATTCTTGCAGTCTGAAGAAGATAATGTTTTCAGCAATTTTTCCTAGATTGGAGAGCAGGTTGATGGGGCGATAATTCTGAGGCAAATGTGGATCTTTGTCCGGCTTGTGAACTGGTATAATGTCAGCAATATTCCAGGATGGAGAGAAATATTGTATTCTTAGGATCGCATTCATGATGTTGACGAGATACACTATAGCTTTGCGAGGAAGCGATTTAATGGCTTTGTTTAAGCCATTAAATTTTGCCATCCTGACCTGGTGCTGTTTTGTTGTTGAGATGCTTGATGATGATGTTAATGATATCTGCTGGTGAAGCGGTTAATCAGATCTGAATAATTGTTAGGTTGTTTAATGTGCGTCTAACATGACTACCCCTTGTAAACTAGATTGACGTTTAAATTTTCGTGTGCTGGACTGCACAGTTTTTACAGATTACTTACTACAGCTTCTGCTTTTTCAGCATCGGTGTTGCTAAACCCTGATCGGATTGCATAGGGGGAGAGATTTGTGTTTGTTTCTGAGATTTTTTTAAAAAAATTCTTGATCGAATAGTCCTCAGGACTAAGAGATGATAACTTATTTTCTTGTTGCTGATTTCTGAGATTTTTGAGAGAGTCTCAGACTGAACTGTTCATTTGTTGAGGAGTGTTTTATTTTGTGGAGCATGCGTGTTATTATTTCTTTTCTGGCTTTGTTCTTTGATCTAATTTTTTTCAACATGTCTTCCGGAAAACGGTTAAGCTTGTAAATAGTTGGGGTTTTGGTGACTGCCGCTAGTGTAGTGTATGTTGATTTGATTAGTGAGGTTTTGTTAATCCCTTCTTTTGAATTTATGTTGCATACTGCACCAATGTATACGGGGAATAATTTGGATAATATTTCCCAAAGTACGAAAGAGTGAGTAGGAGATAACTATTCTTAATTTCCCCATTGAGTAAGACAGGGGAAAGACTTGCACTACGTGCAGGCGCGCAAACTTGACTTTCTTGTCTGTTTGCTCACTTGGGAAAAAGGATTAAAACCTAGCTTATAAAATTGCTTTGTATCTTTAATATATATATATAATACAAATCAACTTTCTTTCCAATCTGAATGCAGCATTAAATTTTAATTCATTTAATTATTAAAACCTAATCAGATTTATCGATTTTTCATTTTACAACATTTTGCTAATTACATTAAATGGAAAATTAAGTTAATGTAATTAATTATGTTTAAAATAATCAGTTTTATTTTTACTTCTTATGGCAATTTTCCTATTAGTATTAATTACTGGTGTGTTTCTAATATATCTATTATTTCCTGGAATCGCTTTCTAGATAACAAATTACACAAACCAAAGCCTTTCGTTCCGATGAAATAGCAAACAACATTCATACCGATGCACTTTATACAACATTCCTCCTTGTCGGAACTGAAGGAGGGCTAAGGAACAAGAAAGAGCAAAGAAACACTTCAGGGATAATCTCAAGATAAACACGAAGAAAGACGACATCAAAGGTAAAGATTTGCGAACCTCTGGCAATGGATTGGTTGAAGTTGAGGAAAGAAAATCTGCAGGTCTCGGAGACGGTATTGAAAACCAGTGAGAAGAGAGGACGAAAAAAGAACGTCATATCATATGGGAAAAATACATTTATACCTTCAGTCCGTCATGGAAACACATCATCTGTTTGGGAAGGTCAGGGGGGTCAGCAGTTTGCATGGCAGCCACCTCAGGAATGACCAGTAGACAAATTTTCGGAGACTTGTTTACAGGTGGCTTCGATGAAGTCATCATTACTTGAATAAATTTCTAAATAATAATAATAATAATAATAATATTATTATTATTATTATTATTATTATTATTATTATTATTATTATTTATACTGCTGGACCTATCCAAAGCATTTGACACACTTGAACATGACATACTACTCATCAAACTATACTCAGTAGGTATAAGAGGAAAACTGCATACATGGTTCAGGAACTAACTCTCAAACAGAACACAAGTAACAAAAATAGGTACATGTCACAGTCGGAGTATACAAGTAAAACATGGTGTACCTCAAGGTGCCCTATTATCACCCACTCTATTCAACATATACATTAACGATATTCATAACATATCCATAAGAAGTCAAATAGTCCAATATGCAGATGACACAGCATTACTAGCAATCCACACAGACATTAACACAGCTCTTTGCAAAGCACAACAAGACCTAAACGAAATCACAATATACTTCCATCAAAACGCAATTCTAATCAACGGCACCAAAACACACACATGTTGATAATACACAACCCAAGAATCACACGCCCAGCATCACAATCGATACATTGTCACACATACCGCTGCATTAACAACAAAAATACCTGCCAAAGTTCCAAAATCAAACCTGTAACACGCAAAATACATCAAACAGCCACCTAACAAAATTAGAAATACTACACAGGAAAATCGCGTCAACAGTGATCTGGACACATTACACGCAACAACCAATATCCGACAAGCACATGGCGATACACAGAATTCTGAGCATTAAAAACCTGAAACACTACATGACATTAACAAGGAATTACTTCAACATCACCTATCGAAACAACAGAGACACATATCGTATAACACGACCTACAAGAACTCTCTATATCCCCACACCCTTCAACAACTCATACGGTTCTTTTGTGAGATCACATCAGATACCCACGCAACTCAACAACCTACCAAGAAAGTTAAAACACGTAGATAACAACAGAACATTAAAAAAATGACTCTGGAAAATATACCAACAAAGTTAATACACCATTGACAGTAATATGCACCTCACAATTCACCAGCATCCAATGCCTACATCCCATACATAAACAGTAGCAACAACACAAATAGTGAAGGCTAAATGTCACTCTCTCCATAAAAGCTAACCCAAGCTTCGAAGTAGGTGGGATTAACTTGCCTCACTCTCCTACAAGTAATTCTTATAAACAAATGCAGAAATTTGTATGTATAATCTTTCCCAAACATTATTATTATTATTATTAAATAATGATTTGGACAATTAAACGCTGAGAATGTTGTCTTTTTTTCAGAATAAGAAAATCTAAATACTGCGAATATTTTCCACAGAAATGTTTGAATGGTGAACCAGATGTTTATGTGAGTATTCACTCTCCCCCCTCCACATATGACTGTTGTGTTGTTTATTTCTAGGAATAAACTTTATGATCTGTTGAATATCCCATTGAAGTATTACATGAATATTCTATTTGAAAAGATGATGTATCCTTTTTTTAATTAAAAATATATTTTTTAAACTGAAAATAGATATTATTATTATTATTTTTTTTAGTTGGAAGAAAATGATATCAAAGAGATATTCGAAAATTTAACGAGCACAGGGAAAATTGAAATCCGTCGGCAATTAGGACACGACGTTAAAGACATGGTGTTGAACTGCACTTACTTTGGAAACCACAATCTCACCACAGAATATTGTATTCAGTGAGTATTACTGCGCTGGTTATCACAATTGTGTCGAAAATGAGAGCTACAAATGATTTGATTTAATTTATTTGACATACATCTATTAATAAACTAAATATATTTGTAGTAAATTAAAATATATGATAGCAAATACTATTAATAATTTTAATTTAATAATATAATTAAGGTATTTTTTATTTTTTGAGAGAAACAGAAGAATCAGAAAGTACACCATTTATAATATTATATAAAATACCATATTTAATTAGAAAATAACTAACCGATTTGTACTAAGCTTGCTATGCTCTTCTTTCGGTATCATCATGTGAATAAAGAATATTCTACTTAAATTTTCACAGCAGTTTTATGCTAATTCAATTTTCATTTTTGTAGGCAATTTCAGTATTTTTTTGACCCAAACTTTGGTAACTGCTACACTCTAGACCCAATAGACGAAGACGGCGAAATAATGGACGCTCACGAACCAGATTTGTGGCATGAAATTAACGGTAAGCAAAGATCAATAGTACATGAAGGACTCAGTATAAAATATTATGAGTTATGTTAAAATATTTTTAATCTTGTCCCTAAGATGACTGAAATGTGAAATTAATTTAATTTGTAGTTTTTCGTTTATGCTTTTCTGACGTGCATGTCTTCAGCTCGATTCTCTCTTAATTTCAGAATTATTTTTCGTACTGAATGTGGAAAAGAATGAATTCATGGAATCGGAAAGAGGATCAGAAATAATGATAGTTTTACATGACCGTGAACACATGCCCAACCTGTTTTCCGATGGGATTTTGCTCGCCCCTGGGAAGTCCAACAGGATTTCAATTAAAAAGGTTCAAATGTCTTAAAATGTTCAAATGTTTCAAACACGTATACAGTGTAAGTACAGTGTATACGTGTTTGGATAAAATATCAAAATCACGGTAAAATTTAAAAAAAAATTAAAAATTAAAAATATAAAGTTTTCGACGATGCTTTTACTGAGAAAGTAGACTGCAGTAGATCTGGCAGGGTTTTGCCGAGTGTGAAGAAAATATTGTGCATGTTCTGACAGATTGGTTCTGATATGATCAGAACTTATACTGCCTTTAGCATGAGTTGCCCCAGTCCTGAAAACACTTCAGGCGAAAACTTTGTTTGCTTACACTTGGATAAAGGATTAAACTAAATATATAATTGTTCGGATATAGAAATATTAATTTTGAATGTATTTCACTCTTTTATTATTATTATTATTATTTATATTATTATTATTATTATTAGTAGTAGTAGTAGTAGTAGTAGTAGTAGTAGTAGTAGTAGTAGTAGTAGCAGTAGTAATAATTTTCCAATTAACTGGATCATTTTATTAGCCAAACAATACTGAATGATGATAATGATAATAATTTTCCAGTGACTTCATGATTGTTAATTAAATATTATATTTCATCACTGGTGATTATTTTAATAGTTTTATTAAAGAAAAGAAAATCATTAGGGAAATAAAAAAACAGCTTCTGAAATAAAAATTAGGAGAATGATTTTTGCAATTTTTTAATTTCAAATGTTATTTTGATATCTAATAGTAGTATATCAGCCACTTTAAACAAGATCAAGATCAAGATAAGACAAGGAATCGTGACGTGATTGGTTGTTCATTTGATGACGTCATTCTAGGCTTGACGTCATGAGTTTGGAATGTTAGGAATTTCCCGGGGGGGCATATGTGTCAATGACATGAGTGCTTGTGTTTTGGTTCGCGTATGGAATTATGGGTGATGCTAGAGATAAGGAATCATGTTGTGATTGGTGGCGAACTTCTGACAAGATCAACATCAAGATAAGATAAGGAATCGTGACGTGGGTGCATGTTGTTATGAGATGTAGATAAGTGACGTCATTTGTTATTTGTAATTAAGTGACGTCATTTGTAATTTGTAATTAAGTGACGTCATTTGTTAGTTGTAAATAAGGGCCGTTATTGTTTTGAAAGGGAACGAAGATATATTAGAGATAAGGAATCGTGTCGTGATTGCTGGGACACTTCTAAAATCATGATCAAGATCAAGATAAGATAAGGAATCGTGACGTGAATGTTTGTTGTTATCAGATGAAGAAAAGTGACATCATTTGTTAGTTGTAAATAAGTGACGTTGTTGTTTTGAATGGAAAGGGAGATATATTAGGGTATAAGGAATCGTCTCGTCATTGGTGGGACACTTTTAACCAGATCAAGATCAAGATAAGATAAGGAATCGTGACGTGAATGTTTGTTGTTATAGAGTTTGGAATGTTTGGAATTTCTCTGGGGCCCTCGTCTGTCAGGGACATAACGTCGTGTGTTTGGTTCTTTTGTTGCCTTGTGGGTGATATTTAGAGATAAGAATCGTGACGTTATGTGTTTGGAAATTTCTGGGGAACATCTGTCTCTCTGTGATATCACATGGTGCTTTGTTTTGACTATGGAATTGTGGGCAATGTTTTTCAGATAAGATATCTTGGAATTTTCACAGAGTGACACCTAATCCGGCATTGTCGTCATGTTTTGTTTGGTTGTCTACAGATGGGTGTACTAATTTCCAATACATTATGGGGTATTTCTTTCCTGTTAAAGGGTGGGAATTCTTAGAGTAGAGTACAGTCGTGTTGGCGGCCGTGTTTAGGGTTTTCTGAATAATTTAATTATATACTAATGTCACTCAAACATACAGTTTTCTTTTTTCTTCTATAGATGGTTGTATTAATTTTCCAATGCATTTTGGGGTATTTCTTTCCTGTTAAAGAGTGGAAATTCTGGGAGTAATTCGTGATGGCTGCAGTGTTTCGAGCTTAAGTGAATAATTTAATTATATGCTGGTGTCCCTCACACACACACACACACACACACACATTAGGCATGAAAAGTCGCTAATGTATCCATGTTGATACTCTAATAGGTACCTTATGATCAGTATTAGAATTACAATTTATATTTTATATTTTGGTAAAATATACTGGTCGTATATTTTACCAAAATATATGACCAGTGATTATTGAAATTACAATTATCAGTTGTTATGTTTAAGTTAAAAGAAATAATAAACTTACATTTCTTTCCAGAATGGGATCATCTCTGTACTATCTAGATTTTCTGAATATTCCAAATTGTTGATTTTTAGCATATATCCACAGCACAGAACAAAAACACAAGTCTGAAAATGCAGTTGACTTTTCATTATCATTTACTGGGGCTAACATATATACACAGCACATGTCTTTTGGTGACTAATGTATCTGTCAGCGATCAGTAATTTCCGATCTCTCAATGCGAATTTTTTTTTCAAATGATTGGTTATTTTGTATTTTACTTTTAAAATTCAGTTAACTACATATTATAACCAGAATAACTGAGTAAAATAAATAAATTGTGTGTGAATTATTTTCACACACTGTTAATTTTCATTAGATTTCTTTGTAGATAACTGTGAGATTCATATCTGGTCAGTCAGTCATCATTCAGAGATGGGGAACATTAGGTAGACATTTGTAAAATAAATTATCATCGCGGTTTGTATTCTAGAAATTCTAATGATAATTTAAATTACTTACTATCTTTCCAGAATGGCTCTTCTAAATGGGAATATTTTAAAATAGTTGAATTTTATATCCACACCACAACACAAATGCAAAAACCAGAAAGAACGAAATTTCTGTAAATACTGTAAACTGAAATAGTTGAGTACTTCCTTTAGATTTCAGCCCTTTGGATCATGTCAGGAATGTGTTAGCAGAGCTAATCTCAGGTGGTATGGTCACCTAAACAGAATGGACGAGGAAAGATTAGCAAAACAAGTGTTCTCTGCCAGGTTGGCAGCAAAACGACCCAGAGGAAGACCAAGATATAGGTGGATTGATATGGTGCAAAGTGCCTTAGACGATAGAAATATAAGATCTGATAATGTCGGAGTCTTGACAAGTAACAGACTGATTTGGAGGAAAAATTGTAGATAGGAAGTTAGTAATGATATAATATTTTCGTGTAGTACTATCATATCCTGTACACCCCTTGTGGGTGCATGGCAGGAATTTGATGATGATGATGATGATGGATCATGTTGTGTTATCATCAGTAGCAATATTCCCCAAGCGAACGGTTACTACAAATCGCGGTTTTCTTCAACGGGGTCTTTCTGAAGATGACATGAGTCACATCCGTAAATTGCGGTATTGTTCAAAATGTATCATTTTCCCAAGTTTGGATGTTTCTCAAATACTTACATATGACAAAGTGATTAGCATTCACAAGATTGTGTGATGACACATATCCTAAAATTATTCATTCTTCGTTCCTGTGGGAAATTATTGCTGTAGTAAATAATGCTTACATTTATTTATTTAAAACCAATATTGATTATTAATTTTATCTGTGATTCCTTGTGCTCTTAACCTATTTCTGTAACTAAAATTTATTTATTTTATTTATTTATTTTTTTAGCATTAGTAATTTTAAGTAACGGATATTCACGACAATCAAGTTTTGAACTCACCCTTGCGTATTTGTTTAGAAATTTCTTTTGCCAGCACAAGAAATAAATTGTTATTTCTTATTATTGCAAATGAATATTAGCTCTGTAATGTATACTTTGTTAATTTCTATTTTACCTTTTATTTTACTGTAATATTATTAATAAATGGCTCTGTAAAATAGCCAAATTTTTGCAGTATTGAAACTTTTCAGGTGAAATTTTCTCCACTAAAATTCTGGCTATTAATTTAATACCCGATTATTCCTTTTGCTTCCAAGAGTTGACAATTTCATGAAATATTTGAGGGCTTGCATGAACAAATAAGACTTTTAATTCACTGAGTTGAAAAAAAAGGCTCTGGTTACTTTGTGTTATGAAATTTCACAAGGAAAAAAAATGTTATGGTCTTACTTAAATTTGTATAACTCATCAATGACACTCAATTTGTTCATTTAAATGTATACATTTTCTTTGAATGAAATATTGTTCACAAATTGTATTTACTGAATCTAACATACAGAAAATAAATAAATTGAAAAATACATCAAAGATTCTACCCATTCTTGTGGAATTTTCATCATGTGGATTTTGACAATGTGACTCTCATCTGAATGTTAATTTTTCATTTGGTGATCGTTGGGAGTTTATTACTGTTAAAATTAAGGGTTGCATATTTATTTTTATGAAACCAATACATATATTTCTAATAATTATTAAAAGAACAGAATCTTTTGTTATATTTCCAAAAGCATTTAAAATTGCATGTTATGTTTACACGTTTTGGGCATCCAATTTCATTTAAATCAAGAACAGGCATCCCTATTAACCTCATTAATGGTTTGGATTTTTCTCTTCCTTTGGAGAGTAATATTTGATATTTGCATGTTGATTCTATCTTCCAATTTCTTAGTTTGTCAAGAGATAGTGAACCAATTTCCCACTTCAGCTGATGGTTATATTTTATTAACCAAGAATTCTGTTTTTTAACTCTTTCAGGTAATTCTTTCCAACTACAAGGTGATTTTGTCAATGCATATCTTACAATAATTCCATCAGAAATACAAATTTCTTTAGGAAATAAATTTGAACTCTTATTCAAAAGAAATTGGCAATCAATTATCGCAATGATAACTGAAAATTCGTGTTTTTCACCCACAGTCGATTTTTCATAATCGTTTTCCTTCATTTGTCTTCTTAGATTACATCATATGTCACCACAAATAAATAGTTATTTATCATTATTATTATTTCACTGAGTATTAGCTCTGATCTTATATTTTGTGTTAACTTTCTGTTACAAAATTCTAAACAATTAGAACTTTTCACAAAGAAACCTTCAAAGAATTTGTGGCTGACTCATTATTTTTACAATACCAAACACAAAACACCACAACACAAAACAGTAGCTGCAGTGGATGAACGATAACCTTAAGTCCAAAGTCACTTGACTCTATGGTATTTTCTTATAGTACTGTTTACACTTACCAAGCACTACCCTGACCGATCCTTCAAAAATGAACCTTTTACACAGATGACTCACGACATGTTTTCACATGCTTCTGGATATACTGTTGGTGTGTTTTTATCTTACTTTGTGTGGGAAAAGGTAAAATTTGTATATGTGTTATGTGGAGAGTACAAACATTTTTTCTATACCAAACTTTAAGAGTTTAAGTCCCGTTTCAGATTAATTATTTGCTATATCTCTGTAAAACAACCAAATTCTAACAGTTCAGAATTTCCATTATGTGAACAAATTGTTTTCAGATAATTCAAATAATGTCAATAGGTAGCATTAGACAATTTCTAAAATAATCAAGACATGGATATCAGTTTTCAACACAAAATGTTTTCCCCAATCCTGGCATTAATTTCATACTTGTAATTTTTTTTATAATAATTAAACAGAACTGCATTAAGGTATAATGTTGTGGATTTAAATATCAAGTTCTAATCAGAATAACTGAGTAAAAAATTCACTGTGGAAAAACACAACAAAAGCACACATCTTTGTTAATTTAAGTTTACAAGTGCACATTTTATTTTGATGAAATACTATTTACAAGTATATTCACTGAGAAAAATTCGAAACATGTAATTACCTAAAGATATTTCACAATATTTAGTTTACACTCTTAACTTTTTCCAAAGAGTTCAATGAATAAAATTTTTGTTACTCACTCTTTCTTGTTTACATTACATCAAAATAGCTGGTCATGCAAAAGAGTTTTTAAATCAGATACCATGGTAACCACACTTCCATACATTTGATATTGTGTCAGTCTGGAAATGACACCATGTCACCCTAAACATTCTGTGTATTCTTTTGTCAGCAAATATATGCAAGTAGTTTTTGTAAATGTTCGAAAAATGTCCCAAAATAAATAATCTTTATCGAATTGAATAAAATCTTGAAAGTCTAATTTTACAATTGAAGAATTTAACACGTTCATTGCCAATCACGCGATATCGCGTGTTGCGAGTTCTCACCGGTCGGCCGATCACGTGGTATCGCGTGGACGTCGCTAACTAAATAAAAAAATAAAAAACATTTGGCCACCACACGAAATTCCAATTTTCAGCTTGGCAATGAACGTGTTAAATGAGTAGCGATAATTTTCCCCATTACATGAATATATGGTAATTCAGTTTCCAAAAATAGTAACTGATTATCAATGTCAGACATTTTTGGTGAAAATCTCTCAGCTTCTTCACAACTAATAGAAAAAACCTTACTTCCATCAGCTCCTGTATCATCAAGTATTAGTTCCCCATCTTTGCATTTCAGAATATAACACTCACCGAGTTCCATTTCGTAGTCAACTCTTCTTTGCAAGTAGTTGAGGATATCAGACCACTTCCTGCATAACTTTTCCCAAGTGGTTCTGGATAAATACATCACAATATACATGTCTTCTAAAATAATAATTGGTTTCCATCCTTTTAGAGCTAGGTGAAGAGTTTTGTCTCATGCTATTTTCCTGAAGAAAGAAAATTTCAATGACTTTTGTGGCTCACCCATTATTTTACTTTACTTTCCTGGATACCAATGATTACAACACAATACAATAGCACAGGATGAACGAATTGCCATAACTGCAAAGACACTTGACTCGTTTGTTTTTTCTTATAGTACTGTTTATCTGACCGTTCCTTCCAAAATGAAACTTTCATGCAGATGATTCACGGACATGTTTCTACATGCTGTTGGATATGATGTTGATGTGAGTTTATCTTACTTGGAGACATCATATGGAAAATCTTATCTCTGTGGATCAAAGAGTATTCTATATTATTTGTCCTTATTATGTTAAGTATTTTATCCTCAAAAAGTGTTTTTGATGTTAGGCCATGTGACCAATTCTCTCACTCATATGTCCAAAATTGTTGGGATGGGAAAAAAATAGCATTAGGTGGTGGAAGTGAAAGGGTAGTCAAGATGGTGACAGAAGTCTTCCCTGCAATACTCCCCCTCACCCCTTCTCCTCCAGAAGATGTCTGCTCAGCCTCGTGGAGATGAGCGAGCTCAACATTTGCGGATATCTTTTAGTGATATCACCTCCAACTGACACTGATAACGTTTTAGGAAAAATAAATTAAAAAAACGCGTTTTTTTAATTTATTATACGACAATGACGAATGTGTATCACCCTGAGAAAATTCGAAGATATCTTATCTGAAAAACATCGCCCACGATTCCATAGCCAAACCAAAACACCATGTGATATCACAGAGAGACATATGTTCCCCAGAAATTTTCCAACAACTTAACGTCACGATTCTTATCTCTAAATATCACCCACAAGACAACAAAAGAACCAAACACACGACGTTATGTCCCTGACAGACGAAGGCCCCAGAGAAATTCCAAACATTCCAAACTCTATAACAACAAACATTCGCGTCACGAGTCCTTATCTAATCTTGATCTTGATCTGGTCAGAAGTGTCCCAGCAATCACGACACGATTCCTTATCACTAATATATCTCCTTTTCCATTCAAAACAATGTCACTTATTTACAACTAACAAATGATGTCACTTTTCTTCATCTGATAACAACAAACATTCCCGTCACGATTCCTTATCTTATCTTGATCTTGATCTTGTCACTAATGTCCCACCAATCAGGACATGATTCCTTATTTCTAATATAACTTCCTTTCCTCTAATTAAGCTATTAGTATGGTAGAATTGCTACGTGAGCCACCGATATTTCCCATTTGAATGAATTAATTATGAAATAAAGCTAATTCTTTTCGCTTATTCCCTTCCTATTCTTTACATTCTCTTGTATCCAAACTTAAAACACCTTAACGAGATATATATATATATATATATATATATATATATATATAGTTATATATATATATGTATTGGCTTTATTTCATCTCATAATTAATTTCTTCAAATAAGAGCAAATAGAAAAATGGGTGGCAATTCTACCATACTAATGACTTAATTAGATATCAAAATAACGTTTAAAATTACTAAATTTTTTTCAGAAGTTATTCTCCTTATTTTTATTTCACTAATATTTCTTATGTTTCCCTAATGATTTTTTTCTTATATATATATATATATATATATATATATATAAGAAAAAAAATATATATATATAAATATATATATATATATATATATGTAATAATCAATTTATTACATCTATATCTCCTCCAGAGATTTTTATTAAAAATAAAAACACCTTGTTGCAACTTCTATAGGTAATATAGGTAAAGGTGATAAGCCTCTGTATTGCTATATATGTGATCACGATTGGATCAATCGACCGTGAGATGCGGTGATTGATTCATTCAATCCAATACCCTTGGAGGGTAATGGATGGCAATGCTGTAGCTAATGAAGTTCTAACTGAGGCTTGGCTATTGCTGTTACCCTCCTGCCATGATCAGAGCTTTAATAGCTCATTAACACCTTATCCATACACTGTCCTCTACAGATAACGGGGAATATGAAAAGCATTCTTGCTTCGCCCCTTTAAGCCAGTCCTTATAAGGACTATTGCTATATAACCTTGCTATTTAGGGTCTAGCTACTCACTGAGGAGACCTCAAAAAAGGTTGAAACCGGTCTGGGTAGTGGCCCCACCCATAACGCATTGCAGTATACATCTTCTAGTGAGATGTGCTTTACATTATGGGAAAATCCTAAGAATAGCGATCAGAGCTTTACCCACCTTTACAATGAGTTGCCCTGATGTTGCACTATTTTTAGACTTGAACTTTGTTTCAAACGCAAACTTAATTGTTTGCATACTTGGGATTAGTAGTTAAAATAACCTATATATATATGTGTGTGTGTAAGTTTTTTTTCTTATTTGTTCATCCGTGTAGATGTTTTTTACCAGCGGTAATTTCTCTGTAATTCTTTTCCAGATAAGCGTGGAATTGCTACCAGATCCTTACAAAACAAATTGTACAAATTTCGATAATTTGCCATGGTCAAAAAGTACAAAAACCATAACAGCCAGGGTAAAAAAATATTTATTTTTATTTTTATTTTTACGTTTATTTATTTATTTATGTTTTGAAAATGCTATTTTATTATAAGCCAAACCCGGTATGATGCGTGCATAAAGTATTCACTGATTTGTCAATAAAGCAAAATATAATTCGAAATTACGACAAGCTTAGGACAGAGCTTGGAGCTACAGTATGGAATGAGGAGTTGAGCAGTAAGGAAATAAATGCTGCTTGGAAACTGACAAAGAAACACATAACAGCAGCAATATGTGAATGTATTCCGAAAGCCAAAAGACTGAATAAGGTAGGTGTAAAATGAATGAATGAGGGGCATAAGCATGAAATCTGGAGGAAGAAGAAGAAGAAGTTACTTTGGAAACGGTAGAGGATGAATAATGATAATAATCAGCTACATGAAGAGTGCAAAGAATAAGCCAGGAGTGTTACTCAGTTAGTAAGGAAAACAAAAGTGCGGTATGAGCAGAAAGTATGAATTCAGGCAAAGAAATACCCTAGAGAGATTTTTAGATATGTGGCAAGTAAAAGGAAGAAGGATCATGGTAAGGTGATGTTAATGGATCCTTCATTCTTGCGAGGATGAAGACTTTCATCCCTTATTCCACTTAAAATTCTCAGCCGCCATCCAAGCCTTGGTTATCAAAAACGTTTGCCAATGCTGTAAAAGAAAAAAAAAATCTTCTGCTACCACAAATGACTCAAGACCAAAACTACATCTGCCCTCTCTGCCTATACTGCATCTCTCAACCACTTTAAAAGAAGCATCACCAATTTCAGACTCTGAAAGGTCCAAATGCTGCAAACTCGCCTCCATCTGCCGAAATAGCAGTCGCCCCTTAGGTCCCTTGGCAAGACCATTGGGCGTGACTTCTGCCCATCCATGTTTCCACCACTCTTGCATCCTGATGGTACTGTAATTACCTCACATAAAGAAGGCAAACTTACTGGCATCACTCTTCTCTTCAAAAAGTGTGCCAAAGGTTTACTCTCTTCATATTTCCCCACCAACGCAGGAACACTCCAGGGGTCTGTTCTTTCGCGCACTGTTTTCCTGTTGTATATAAATGACCTGCTCTCTCAAACTTCCAGTCCTATCCACAGCTTTGCCGATAGCAGTACAGACCATTCCTCCTTTTCATTCGACAAGCCGTGTAATGCTCAAGCATTAGAATCGTCAAAATCTCCCATGACCAGGTACCTGAACTCAGATCTCCTATCTATGTTCCAATGGGGCAAGAACACATTGTAGACTTCAATGCCACCAAACCTCAGTCCTGTCTGATCTCGCACGAAAGAGTTCACATCCCTCCCTCCCTTTTACCTTCAGTAATACCGAGATATCCAAGCACGATCAGATTTCTCTACTCGGACTGACCTGCACCCTCTGATATTTCCTGACACAACCACATTTCAACTATAACTACTGCAGCCACAAATAAAAATGGTGTGCGTTTTCGCACAAGACACTACTTCGTACCTTGACAGCTGCTATCTCTATACAAAACCCAAATCCGCCTAGCCATGGGATATTGCTCGCATACTTGGGGTGGTGCACCAAAATCCTCTTTAAAATTACTCGATTCTATCCAGAAGACGGCAATCCAGCTAATTAATGACTCTCCACCCTCACAAACACACAATTTCATTGACATTATGTAATTAAAATGAAAAGCCAAAAGGCTAGTTTTCTGGCAATTTAATAGTTATTAAACGGATAAGAATCCTATTTTGTTTTATAGCCAGTAAGTGAAACTCAAGATCGAGAACTACGATCTAAGAGTTTCAATGCCGAAAAAACTATCGGCGAAAGCAATTCGAAGCAAAGGTGGAGCAAGCTCCCTCACTATTCTTGATATTCTCTCATAATGTAAAACACAGCACCTAGGAGATGTATTATTGTTTTACATTATGAGGAGAGGTCACTACCCAGACCGGTTTCAACCCTTTTTGAGGTCTCATCAGTGAGTAGGTAGACCTAGGCAAATATCAAAGTCCTTATAAGGACTGGCTTAAAGGGGCGAAGCAAGAATGCTTTTCATATTCCCCGTTATCTGTAGCGGACAGTGTAGGGATAAGGTTATTGAGCTATTATTAAAGCTCTGATCATGGCAGGAGGGTAACAGCAATAGCCGAGCCTCAGTTAGAGCTTCATTAGCTACAGCATTGCTATCCATTACCCTCCAAGGTTATTGTTGGATTGATGAATCAATCACCGCAGCTTACTGAAAAGAACTTACATACCTTCACTATACGAATGCCATAAAGGTGTGCTTGTATTTTGTAATTAAAATGAAAAGCCAAAAGGCTAGTTTTCTGGCAATTTAATAGTTATTAAACGGATAAGAATCCTATTTTGTTTTATAGCCAGTAAGTGAAACTCAAGATCGAGAACTACGATCTAAGAGTTTCAATGCCGAAAAAACTATCGGCGAAGGCAATTCGAAGCAAAGGTGGAGGAAGTTCCCTCATTATTCTTGATATTCTCTCATAATGTAAAACACAGCTCCTAGGAGATGTATTATTGTTTTACATTATGAGGAGAGGTCACTACCCAGACCGGTTTCAACCCTTTTTGAGGTCTCATCAGTGAGTAGGTAGACCTAGGCAAATATCAAAGTCCTTATAAGGACTGGCTTAAAGGGGCGAAGCAAGAATGCTTTTCATCTTCCCCGTTATCTGTAGAGGACAGTGTAGGGATAAGGTGTTATTGAGCTATTAAGGCTCTGATCATGGCAGGAGGGTAACAGCAATAGCCGAGCCTCAGTTAGAACTTCATTAGCTACAGCATTGCTATCCATTACCCTCCAAGGGTATTGGATTGAATGCATCATCACCCATCCAAGTTATCCATTCACCATCCGGCAAATATCAAAGTCCTTATAGTCCTTATAAGGACTGGCTTAAAGGGGCGAAGCAAGAATGCTTTTCATATTCCCCGTTATCTGTAGAGGGCAGTGTAGGGATAAGGTGTTATTGAGCAATTAAAGCTCTGATCATGGCAGGAGGGTAACAACAATAGCCGAGCCTCAGTTAGATCTTCATTGGCTACAGCATTGCCATCCATTACCCTCCAAGGGTGTTGGATTGAATGAATCAATCACCGCATCTCACGGTCGAGCGATCCCCCCTATCGCAAATATCAAAGCTTAGTGAAAAGAACTTACATACCTTTACTATACGAATGCCATAAAGGTGTGCTTGTATTTTGTAATTAAAATGAAAAGCCAAAAGGCTAGTTTTCTGGCAATTTAATAGTTATTAAACGGATAAGAATCCTATTTTGTTTTATTGACATTATCCATTATTATTCCTCCAAAATCATTAGAACAAGAGCCACTTCTAACCAACACCCTTTTACAGTCCATCTAGAAACTCACAGAGCCAACTTCACTGCCACCTCCTTCATTCCATCTACTTCCCTTTGGAACAGATTCCTCCACTATGCCTTCCCCAAAGATTACAATCCTCATCTGTTCAAGCAGCATGTGAACAGATTCATCCGGTCTTCTATTCCTCTTGCACACACACACACACACACACACACACACACACACACACACACACACACACACGGCACTAATGTGCAATAGGTGTGGTGTTTAGATCAGATATTAAAAATATGAATGAAATGGTAGGATGGTTACTGCTGCAGAAGGCATTGTTGCGGGGTCAATTTATAAAAGTGTTTCATCCTGATCAGGGTGGAATCATGAGGAACGTAAGTGTAGAGGATATAGGAGAGGATAGCTTAATTGTGAGTGAGCAGGAGGTATTTGAGGAAATAAATAAAGAGGGTAAACTGTCCCACTGCATAAAATGGTGATAAGGCTGTAGCTGCAAATTATAGGCAAATCTACATATGCCGAGTTGTGTTTATGGTACCGGAGAAATTGGTGAGAACTGGGAGGCAGAAATGGTTTCATAATATTCTTCTGTTCAACTTACTTATGTACTATAACAAGGTGACAATTGTCTTGGACAAGTGAGATGCATATACAGTGGTATACTTAGATTTTGCAAATGCATTTGATAGACTGCCACACGACAAGGTATTAAGTAAATTGAAACGGATGACATTTGATGACAGAATATTGAATTGGGCCGGTTACTGGCTGTCACATAGGTATTAGAAAGTTGTATATGGGGTGCAGTATCCGGAAAGAGGAAGGTCACTAGTGGTGTAAGCAGCGGTCAGTTTTGGGACCATTGTTGTTCAGTTTGTATATTAATGATATAGGGATTGCTTAACTGGCGATATGCAGCTGTTTGCAGATGATAAAAACACTGGGGAGGGCAATGGTGAGTCAAGTAGATTATGGCTTTACATGAGGACTTGAATAGATTTCAAGAATGGGCAGGTAAGTGGGATTATTACCAGTTCAATGCTGCAAAGTGTAAGATTTGAAATTTGGTTAGCAACAATGGGATGTAGAGTATACAATTAGTGGAGAAATTTCAAAGGAGGTGGAGGTAGTGAGAGATCTGGGAGTAGTGATGAAAAAGGACCTGAATTTACAGGCCACATTGCATAAGTTGTGAAGACGTTACATCGGATAATGGCAATGATGCGTGGGATCCTGATTTGCAAAAAGAAAGAGGTTATAATTCCATTATATAACGCCTTGATAAGGCCTCATATAGATTATTGTGGACATATTCGATCACCAGGCATACGTAGCCATAAGAATATGTTAGAAAGGGTTCCAGAGAAGATTCAAAAAGGTAGTCAATGGTCTTTGAAATGTGGAGTACAATGACAGATTGCCTCCTGAATAACAGGAGGATGAGGAGGTTGGCAGGACATAAGTTAGTCAGAAGTTGTTATCTGGTTGACATGGAAAAGATTGTTCATGGAATGGGAGAGGGGGGTAGAACAAGAGGCCATCCCTGGAAACTGTATAAGGAAGGTGAGAGCAGAGGGTGAGAATCAGATTCTTTGCATGGAGAGTGGTTGGCCAGCATTGCCTGAATGTGTTGTGAATGTAAACACATTGAATCAGTTTAACGCACGGTTGGATGAGCTTTGTGTGCGATAGTGTGCCCCAAATACTATGAGTCTCTGACTCCACGTAGGTCAGATGATTTTAGTATAAACTAAAGATACCAAGAAATTATAGACTTGGTTTAATCGTTCATCCAAGTGTAAGCAAACAAAGTTTGCGCCTTAAGTATTTTCAGGACTGGGGGGAACTCATATATAGAAGATAATGACTTCAGGTCACCTGCCTTAGTATTCCATAATGCAAAGCACATTTTCTTGTGAACATGTAAAATGCTATGCATTATGGGAAGGGTCACTAACCAGATCGGTTTCGACCTTTATTGAGGTCTCATCAGTGGGAGCCAGACACAGAGGTGATACTAAGGGTATTTTAATAATAAGTCGTGACACCTTTTGGCTACTCGTATATGAAAATATTATTTCTTCATTACTTGAATCTTAGCATCACCTCTGGGTCTCGCTCCCACTGATGAGACCTCAATAAAGGTAGAAATCGATCTGGGTAGTGACCCCTCCCATGATGCATAGCATTATACACCTCCACAAGAAGATGAGTGCTTTGCATTATGGGGTACTAAGGAAGGTGATATGAAGTCATTAGCTTCTATATACGAGTTGCCCCAGTCCTGAAAATACTTCAGGCGCAAACTGTGTTTGCTGACACTTGGATAAAGGATTAAACCAAGTATATAAATTCTTGGTATCTTTAATTTATAGTATAACCAAGTGGAAAAATTTCTAACATAAGATGTTAGTAATAATAATAATAATAATATGGTTCTTTTGTGAGATCACATCAGATACGCAACTCAACAACCTACCGAGAAAGTTAAAACACGTAGATAACTACAGAACATTAAAAAACGAACTGTGGAAAATATACCAACAAAGTTGAGATACCATTATCACTAATATACACATCACAAATCACTAGCATCCAATGCCTACATCCCATACATAAACAGTAGCAACAACACAAATAGTGAAGGCTAAATCCCACTCTCTTCATAAAAGCTAACCCGAGCTTCGAAGTAGGTGGGATTAACTTGCCTCACTCATCTACGTGTAAGCCTTATAATCAAATGCAGAAATTTGTTTGTATAATAACTCTTTCTCAAATTTGAAAACAAAAAAAAAATTCTGTATAATCTCCATTGTTAATATTAGAAGAACATGTGTTGTAAATACATAATACAGGGGCAAAAAAGTATTGTTAAAAATTTTAATTGAAATCCAATGTAGAAAATGCAGCACTTAGCGCTGAACTCTAAAATTATAAGGTGCAATGCCACACAAGATGTTTATTGTATGTATAAATATTTTAGAAATCAATAAATTATAAATTATAAAAATAAAATATAATATAATATAATAAAATAAAAAATAATAATAACAATAATAAATATTATTAATTTATTTCAATTTTTATTTTATTATTTGATTAATAAAAAATATAAATATAAATTATTTTTTTACTTATTTTTAAAACTATTATATAGAATTCTCAAGTATATTACAAAATTATTTATTTTAATCTTAAATAGAATTATAAATAATTTACATGGATAAAGGTTAAACATGAAATATTTAGTCATTATTGATGACAAAAAAAAAATATTAGTTCTTCAATATTTAAAACAAACTTGATTTTGATTTCTCGCTGTCATTCTTCATTCTTAAGCGTTTTTGTGGGTATGAACTGACGCTTAATTTAAAATATCGATGATTATATTAAAAGCAATTCTCTTAGTTTTAATAAAGGTGAAAGCAATCGGATTTGTCAGTCACCAGATACGTTAAAAATAAAACGATCCTACGATGCTTTATGTAATTTATTTTTGTCCAGATGTGCACCGTCCTGTGTTCTCGCTACCACCAATTGAATAAGTGTGGTTATGTTGTTCCTCGTGTGGCTTCGTTCTTTGATGATCTTTTCTGGGATGAAAACACCATTACAAAAGGTAAGAAATTATACATTTCCTCTGCAATAATCTAATAACGTTACGCTTAAGAAACTTTTATTGTGTTTTTTACAAAATTTTAATTTATCCTATGCTGAAAAATTTTAAATATCCATGTTTTGTTAAAAATGCAATATATAATATCTTAAAGTGTATTTAAGCTATTAATTTATTATATATTGCATATAAACAAAACATTAATGTGTTGTATAGTAAAATGTAAAATTATATTTCGAAATGGAAACGATATCCAATATATCATCAAAAAAGAAAGATTTCTCGTTAATATTATCATAAACTCAAAATTGCTAAAATTACAGTTACAGTACGATCAGATACGAAGGATGTTTATTTTAAAACTCAGAATTGCTAACATTGCAAATATAGAAAATAGGCGTATTTATTTCTTTTTTTAAACATATTCCAAATCTATATCCATAAGGATGGATTTGGAATATTCGAAATAAGCATTAATTTGAACGTATTTTGAAATATATATATATATCTTGATATTATAAATAAAAAATGGTGTTTTTTGAACACAAAAGATTAAGCAGAAATATAAAGGCTTTTTTAAATTTATTTATTATATATTTACATTTTTATATTTCTTCTTTTCTAATATATGAACTTTTCTTTAATAAACTTATTTTTCGATTTGAATCCCACTGTGGCATGGTTTGTGAACACTTATAAATGTATATGACTGATAATAAACTATAACGCTTTTTATGAATGTTAGTAAAGTGAGTTTTGATTTTTAAATTAAAAATTTTTAATTTAAATTTTTATTTTAAATTAAAACTCACTTGGCTAACATTCATAAAAAGTGTTATAGTTTATTATACAAGTAATCAAGAAAAGAAAATCACAGTATACGACTAATAGTTTTCCGAGAATTTATTGGACACCGGAAATTATTTGAAAAGTTGCATGTGTGGTCTCTAGAAAACTATTTTCGAATAATGCAATCCATAATCTAATTGCTAATGTGCTGTGATTAGCAATACGAGCATTTCTTTTTTTTTTTTAATATTTTAATCTTTAGATGTTTGTTTGTAAATTTTTTTCCTTCCAACTCAAAACGAATTTCATTAACAAGTTGTTATTATTTTTATTCATTATTTATATTTTATTTATATTTTCCAGAAATGGAAGCGTGTGCTGCTACAGTGATGCAGGAAACTCAAGAATCTTGCAAATTAGTGTGTGGATTACCATGCAAGTAAGACAATTTTCCCGATATTCGGACAATTTCTTTGTTATATTTTAAAAGAACACATATCATTCCTTGCATTGCGTTTTATTATGAATTACCTTTTTAATATATTTTATTGTTATCATCTTCAGAGATGCGTCGTACGAATCTGACTTGATCGACCATCGAATGCCAAGCAATAAAATGGTAAGTTGGACAGAACTTTTTCTCTCATTTGTTTCAAAACCGAACAAAAACTAAAAGTGATTATTATTTTAAAAAGACAAATTACTTTCCTCTTAACGTATTCGACTCGATTCAGAAACTTGGATTTATAAAAACCCAGTGAACCGGCGGTTAATCCTATCTACATTGTCTGACAACTACATGCATTATCTGGCAATTTGAGGATGATGAACCTATCTAGGGAGGGGGGGAAAACACTTCCACTCATCCGTATGAAACAGGCTAACTCATCTTTATTTGAAAAAACATAATTAAGATTCCTCGCGTTCTAGACAGATTCTAATCCATCTCTTTCCAACCCAAAGCAATCGTCCTCATTGATTAAGCTGTCGGCTTTATGATAAATCCTAAGCAATCTATTATATAAAAAAAAGGACTTAAATACATTATAAAAACAACCCTTCAATTGCAAAGATCAGATTTCATTTTCCATATTTTCCGAATACAGTTTCCTAATAGGTGACTTCGCAGTTCAATCGGTATTGAAATGTCATTTGGTTGAGAAAACGAATTTCAAAACAGCCAACCGAACCCAAATCACTGTTCTCATGAAAAATGGGAATTCGATTTATAATGTCTCTCCAGGAACGAATTTGCCTTGAGTGTAGGCGCGCGGTGTATGTATATATGTATGCAGTGGCGGCTCGTGGCTTGAAATCGTGAGGGTGCTGCAACTATCCAAACACGTATACACTGTATACGTGTTTGGATAAAATATCAAAATTATGGTAAAAATTAAAAAGAAAAATTAAACATGAAAAAATATTGTCTATTATCGATAAAATTATACTGTTTGGTATGATTCAAAATTACTTAAAAATAAAATCCATTATCATAACCCCAATAATGTTCTAAAATAAAAACTATAACAAATGTTATGTCTTTAATTGTAATGGCGAAATATTTAAAGAGACGGAGTAAACACGATGAGCATTACGAACACTCTACTACTGGCGCAAACTGCATATAAACAACAGTGGAACTGCGCGACGGACAGTGCCGCATTACGCTAATAACTCGCATCTCGCTATGATGTGTATATTCTTGAGCGCGTAGCAATATGACACTGTGGTAAACACAGTGCTGCTAGCGTCGTTCGCCTTTCTAAGCGCTACAAAATGGATTTTTATTATTTTTTATACAAAATAAGAGATTTGTATAGGATGGTCGATGATAAAATTAAATATTACGAGCAAATATAAATAAATTAATAAGTATATTAATATATCGAGAAAAATTGGGGGCGCTGTAGTTCCACAGGGCCTATACACGAGCCGTCCCTGTATGTATGTATGTATATGTATATCGATCTAGATTGGTGTTGAACTAACTGAGGTTATTGGGTCGGTAGATGACGTCTGTTAATTGTGTGTTCTTCTGTTCGTTTTTAATCTTCTAATAGCAGAGAGGTGCATTTCTGTTTCTCAATCAGTAATACTCCTACAAAACGACAGACATCAGACACAGTCTTTTCTGTTTCCATTCGGCACACTTCATAAAAAGGACGATGTTCTTCGTGTATCCACTATTTCATTCCCGCTATTGCTGTTACTGTAACTAAACAACAAACAAGAGCGAGATTTCAAATCAGTCGCGTAATTCCGATATTATGCGGAACTACCTTCACCTTTGCCATGAACTAACAGGAACTTGAAGTAGGTCCTCGACTAGTTTTATAGCTCGTAAGGTTTTCATAACTTGATGGCCTCTTTCAGACTAATTTATTCCTTATGTGGGTCATGAGTAGGCTTTCTTATATTTCAAAGTAAATTCATCAAAATTCTTTGTTAAACTTTAGAAGAAATCGAATCCAAACTGCATATTTCGTTATCGCATTAAAGCACGCAGAAGGCGCGGTTTTAGTTGTTTATTCAAATAAATTAAACGTTTATTATTACAGGCTTTGATAGCAAATTTCTTAGAGATATTGGGGCGTTTGTCTGCTCAATGGAGATCCAAAAATACTCGATAGTTGTGTATTTTTTGGACTACTTTGATTTAATACTTTTTCTTTCTACATTATTTTATCAAAATAAAGCAGTATTTATGGGTAGCCTTTAAAAAAAAATACCGAATGTGTATTCAATTTCCTCTAAATTTTCACGTGATTACCATGGGATACCATGGTAAATTCCTTTTTTTTAGCAACTATTAAACAAAATACATAGGCATCTGTTAATATTTATTTTGTGCATTGCTCAAACTCCAAATGCGGTGTGGATGCACGGGTTATCAAAAAAAAAAAAAAAAAAATCAGTCAACGCCTTTTTGTTCCTGTATAGGGAGTAGGCAAGGCCATTTTAGACCTGTCTAATTTTTGGAGATGGAGTGGGCAGTTCAGTCTCCTCTGGTAGCCAATCAGAGATAGCGGGCCGAAGGCTATCACTAATTAAACATTCCACAGTGAAGAAGGCAGCCACCATCTCGTGGTCCCTAAACCTAACACAATATTTTTAATGTCTGAAAATAGTGTACGTTTTACGGCCGATTTTCTTGAATTTACTGGACGAAAAACCTGCGTTTCTGGGAGAAAAACCCGCTTGCCCGTGCCAGAGATCGGGTAACTCGGGAATCAGTCGACAAAATGAATAGAAAATGTTCCTCTAGACGGCGACTAGATTCGAACAAAAGTCTTTCATCGCGCGGTTGAGCACCGTGGTGTGCAAACCCACTTCTTCTGAGCTGCACAGCCGGTTGTACGCGTTATACGGCCATTAATTTAATGTTTGATAACTTCTCTGAAAGATATCGACCTGTTTCGGTTTATCTGAAATTAGATGATTTTAAAAGAACATTTTTAACACCCACAATGATATAAATTAATGACGATGATTGAATGGAATTTAATGACAATTTGGGAGTTAGGATCTATATTAACATTTGTGTGTGAAAATACTAGTGGTAGTGGTGGGCAGTAGATGGCGTTCTAATAGATGGTGTGGTTTGCTAGTTGGTGGATTGAGTGGTGGAGACAGAGTTGTAGAGTAGGTATACCCTCCCTCGATGAGTCTTTGGACTCTCTGGAGGTATTATGTAATAATAATTCATTTAAATATATAACTATTTTAATTTTAAAATTAGGAAAAACTCGTTTTAAGCGATGCTAGCAAATAAACAAACCTGATCTGAAATATCTAAGCCAATAAAAAGGGGGATATTCGTCATAGCATTATTGTGCAAGTCACGCCATCTATTATCACAACGATGGAATCGTAAAACTATTATGGAATCCATGTATGATTCAGTAATAGTTTCCAACAACAATTTGCTGGACAAATTTTAGTAATTCTATATAAAATATAATGTATTTAAAATAATTACATTATATTATAATGATATTCTACAATATCATATTATTTTAAAATAAAATAATATGATAAAATAATTATTTGAAACCTTTTAGGTAATAATTATCTCATATTTCGATCGAGATTTCGATCTACATTTTACATAGATCGCCTTAAACGGTTATAGTTTCAGTTATTGTGATAACGATGTCGCACACACACACACACACACACACACACACACACACACACACACACACACACACACACACACACACACACACACACACACACACACACACACACACACACACACACACACACACAGACACACACACACACACACACACACACTTCAGAATTGTTGAAAGTGTACAGATTGATTATTAATAATGTTGTTATTTCTTCTCTGGTCCAGCCGAACAACATCAATCGCCGGATACAATGGAAAAGCCGAAATTGGACTGCTATCAAGTAAGTTGGTTAGCATTATTGCTATTTTAAGTAACAATTCCTTAGGGTTTATTATTATTATTTGAGAACTGTTACGTGGGAATAACTGTAATTTTGATTTCTGAGTCATGAAATAATTAAAAATTATAATTCCAAAATATCACTTAGTAATAAAAATCTCATTTGTTAATTCTCAATTTTATTCTTTGCTCTTAAGGGACAGCATCTTAGAAGTGAGGATTCGTTTTGACACCATGGACCACAAGATATTCCGTCATGAGCCCCTGTATCAAGTAAGTTTTAGGTCAGGTAAGAAACCTCATAAATAGACAGCATACTTACGTTAGGTTTAATATAGCTTTTTTTTTTCTTTTTCTTTTCTTTTTTTTTTTTTGCTATTTTGAAAACTGGGTTGATATCAATTTTCTGAAATACGAGAATGATCTGCACACAGCGAATACGTTACCAATACGGTGATGTAACAGTTTTAATTTATTGACGTCATTTGCAAGCCAAATATTTAAGTAAAATTTCGCGTGCTCGGTTTTTTGTTGTGGTGTGCTTATTATGTAAAAAATCCCCTTCAAAATGGAGGAAGTATTGATGTAATGAAAAAGCACAGATGATGCCTGTTGGACTTCATTGTGTTCCCTAATTTGAAAGAATTTCTAAGTGGGAAGCGCTTCCCTACAATTCATGAAATTTCTGCTGAAGTGACCCGATTAAAAAAAAAAAAAAAAAAAAAAAAAAAAAAAAAAAAAACGATGGTTTGCTGGCAGTAAGAATAAATTTGTTTAAATATTCTGCTTAACAACAAGAGTATAGCGTACAAAATTTTTAAAGCTCTCCTCTTCCTTGGTATTTTATTACCCTTTGATGATATGTACTTGTAAAATGGACTGGAAAGTTAATGAAATTCTCAGTCACCAGTGTACAAAATCAACATACATTGCAATATAACATTAATTCTACAATATCATATTTAAAATCCGACTTGTTAACTGTTTTATATAAAAATAAGTAATGCAGAAGAGTTGAAATAAAAAAAGAATAATAATGAAACTACATTTCATTTGTTTCAAGACATTCGCTACTAGCAGATTCGTCTTGCTGTTACTAACACCACCATCTAAAATTCTTTTATAAAAACCTATTTAGTTCAAAAATTCGTGGAGGCGATATTGCGAATCGTCTCCACACTTCTGTGCAGGTGTATACCAACTATATCTGCACGGTCGTCTACACTATATCAATTTTAAACTTGTTTAACCCCAGAATACTATTCGTGCACTTGGACTGCCTCAAAATTTTACCAAAAATGTTTCATGCTCTACTGAAGAGGGCTGTTCGCATAATAGTTGCATCTTTTATATACTAATCCAAATACTTGATGGCACACAAGTTAAGTTTCTATCTGGGCGTTTTCCATAGGAATTTTGCCCAATATGCACACATAGTTCAGCTTGAAACCAAGTTTTCGTCCTACTTCTTTTCTTCTTCAGCCCACTTTAACAGCCTTCTTCATGCTGTTGTTTCCCAAACAGAAAAAAATATTCATAGGTCCTTTCTATAATGTTTCTCAAATGCTTCTGTAATACTTACGCATGAAATTCATCTTCCGCCTAAAGACATTCACAAACATCCACGCCCAGGGTGGAATTCGAATCCGCAGCCAGTTGGTTGGAGAACGAACACGTGAAACATTCAATCAACCATCCCAGATAACACCTTTTTTAGCACCAAGTTTTTGATGTATTGGGCAGCTGGTCTCTGCCATTCAGTCATCACTGACTGCTGAATTCAGGACTGCAATTGATTCCAGACTTTCAAAGGAGAGGTATTGCAAAAAAGTGCCGCCACCTGGTGGTACTAGAAGTGTAATAGGAATATATATATATATATATATATATATATATTTTTTTTTTTTTTTAATTTTCCAATTTAGTGATTTATTTTAATTTAATTATTTTATATATTCATGTTTTAGAATAGCATTCAGTTAACTGGGCAAACACTTATTAATTTAAAACCTGAATAACCAATACCGATGAAGTAAAGACCAATGCTGCTGAGATTTATTTGTTTCTTTACTTACAGACTTTGGAAGTATTTAGCAGTTTAGGAGGATACAGCGGGATTTGGCTTGGATTTTCTTTCTTGACCATTTACGAGTTTCTAGAGATTATTATCGTAGCTACTGGTTACATGCTGAGTGGTCATCAAAACACAATTGTACCCGAAAATTTGAAAATTAAGCAGCAGAAGAACTTGTTCCCTGGAAGAAAATTTAGTGAATTCGACTTCTATAAATAAAGTCGCGAGATTTTATTCTTCCAACAGTTTTTTTATTATTATTATTTTAATTTTCACATCTAAAACTAAAATTTTTGTCACTTTCAAATGTCCAATGATAATGTATTTTATTTAATCAGAAAATAGTGAATTCCTGCTGTTATTTCAATTTCATAATAAACAACAAACCTGAAGGTAAAATTCCTTTTTTCTTGCATAAATTTCTCGACTGTCCTTATATACAGTTACAGTGATCAATTTTAAATCAAATAGATCAGATTTTCTGGCATTTTTCGAATTTATAATTAATGAATAACTCATTATTAATAGAAAAGGGTGTAGAAATTGCTAAATAAACTATCTATAAAGAAAACTATGAATGAATTTTTAATCCAGATATATATATTACATACGTAAAATTATATGTTTGTTTTATTTTTATTTAAAATAAGATGCAATACATAATTTTAAAACTTGCAAAACGAAAACGAGTTTAGAAATTAAATCAAGACTCAAGTATAATAGCGCAGTTTATTTTTAATGTGTGATGACGTCATGTTTCACATTATTGTTTTCATCTGACTTGTGGTTCTTTTCAATACTTATGTTCTCTGAAATCCTAATAGGTAAACGTAAGTTTACCTATTAGGATTGTTATTTAAACTAATTTAGGTAAAAAAAAAATTGTTCGGTTAAACAAATGTTTGGAAAACTAATCATATAAACAAAAAATCATGTACTATTAGCACCATATTTAGTAAGGTGAGATTTTATTATGAACAGTAACTGGTATTAGTCACATTACTTTCATCGTTCGTCTCTGATATGCAGTTGACAAGCTCTATTTTATTGATTTTTCCTCTTACATATAACGATAATTTATTCACTCTAGGACACTCTCCGGAAAAATAAAATATAAAGATGACTATTATTAATTATAATTATAACACAACACAAATTCTACAATGAAATCACCCTGTTCAGCGGAAGTCGAAATATAAAAATTAAAAAATAAAAATAGTTAGATATTTAATTAGATATTTTGAACACAGAAATACTACATCAAACAACAAATATTAGTGTTTTTGCCAGAATACACCATAATAAACTTCAACACGGAATGATCCATATTTTATCAAACAGAGGCTGTTCTTTTCTTCCTAGTGAGCTGTACTGATATTCATAAGATGCACGTGTCATATACCTGACTCTTTCTAGCTTTTCTTTCAAAAGAAAATTTTCAGTGTTTTTCTTTTTCTTTTTAATCCATAAAATGACTTGATTGTGCATGTCCACGCACGCTCTCGCACGCAAACACATTTATATTGGTACAATATAAATGTGTTTGCGTGCGAGAAGTACTTTTCAAGGGTAAAAGTACCTCTGCATGTCTAAGCAACTATACATACCGGTCACTGGATTAGAAACTTTTATTTAATACCGTTCTGAACCTCTTTTAGCCTGAATTACAGCACATATTTGGTTTGGCAGATTCCACAATCTACAACATACCAGGCGTTCACCAGACAGTCTTTTAACTCGCTCACATTTGACGGAAGAGGACTTTGCTCCCGGATATGTTTTTCTAACATGTCCCATACATTCTCAATGGGGTTCAGATCCGGATTTTTTGATGGCATGGGAAGATGGTGGAAGTCGCTCTCATGCTCTCTGAAGAAATCTTGCGCGATGGATAGTAGCATTGTCGTCCATTAAACAATCGTCTCCTTCTGGATGAAAAGTCAACATTGCTGGATGAACGTGATCGGAAACAATGTTCAGATATTCCTTGGAGGACACTCGACCTTCCAGCAATATCGCTGGACCAGTTTCGTACCTTCACATTATGCCACAAACCATAACATCACCTCTAGAATCTTGTTTGTAAGACAAGATAGGTGCAATGCTTCATAGGGGCTCACGGCAAACTCTCTGTCTATAATTCGTCGGACCACATGCTTTTTTTTTCCAGTCTTCCAGTGTCCAGTCCCGGTGTTCCTGGCACCACTGTAGACGAAATTTCTGGTTTTTCGAAGAAATTAGTGGTTTCAGTAAAATCATGCGACTGCCAATACTGATCGCCTTCAATTCCCTGCACACAGTTAGGTCGGCGAGAAAAGCGGCGGAAATGGTCTTCATTAAATGCTTTGGTCAATTGCTGCACACAAGAAGTTCTATTTGTCCGTACAAGTCTTTTCAGACAACGATTGCCTTCTTATTTCCTGACAGATTGTCTTAGAACCACAGTTACTCCTCTTAGACGAGCAATGTGGGTTATTTTTCCACTGATTAAACACCCGGGATATCCGAACGTTTGAGAAAATAGTCAGCTGTGCTGTTTTACAAATCGTGGTGTCGCCAGATGGAAATCCATAATAAGTCCTTTATAGAACTCCTACAGATCCTTTATTTTTTCCATTGGCATCAACACTGTTGGCGATTACTAACCATAAACATTTGTAAATAGCAGATTCATAAATTGCCAATAACACATGATGACGCAAGCGACCATTATTTTGAGTATTTTGCTGTGTAAGTAACGTTTACGTACATCTCCATAAAGGATTCTAATTCAGTAACTGATATGTGTAGTTCCATTCAAATATTCAACAGCGATGTTTTTTCTGATGAACGAAAAAAGAAAGAAACGAAAAAAATCCGCCATTGATTCACATAGCAGGTGATGCGTATACTGCTAATAGAATAGTCTAAGATACAATTTCATTACAAGTATTAGGTGCATATCGTTTAATTTATTTTTCTGCAGAATACAGTTGAAATGTTTGCAGCATCATGAGTTGAATTACTCTACTAACTAGTTTATTATTATTATTATTATTATTATTATTATTATTATTATTATTATTATTATTCGACATGATCGAAATCTAATCTGAGCACAGGGTCTCACAAAAAGTTATTGACTGGGAATGACGCCTAGGTTCAAATCCAGTGCGCGATCAAAGACACACACACACACACACATCTGCATTTGACAAGGTTACCTAATGTGGAATGACTTTTTACTTCCCAAACTTAGTTCAACCGCATACACATTTACAGACGTCATGAGACATCTGCAAGTGCCATTCGGCGGACAAGTGGCAGCAAGTAATGCGGGGCCTCGTCAGGATTAACACGCGAACCCCCCAAAATAGTTGGGCGAAGACGGAAGGAAGAAGATTAGAGATGAGATTAATTAACGCTTGCAACTGTTCTTGAAATGTCCTTCATTAAGATCTTAGAGCGTTTTATGGCACACGTTTGTCGCTGTTGTTTTTCTTTTCTGACAAGATCCATCGCACTGCTGCAGATGAGTGCGAACATAAATTGCCCTCGTCCGCAGAACATTTATTTTGAAAACATTTATTTTTTCAAGTTTTTGTTGTTTGTTATTTCTTTGGCTTGTGGCGAAGTTACATGGAAAGGATGCCTCTTTTTGTGACAGCCTTTAGATATAATGAAGCTGATATGTAAACGTTTTGCATGTATTTGGAAGTTAACTCCTAAAAATGCGTATATGTATTTAATTCTTATATTATTTCTTGAGAAAATATGTGACTGTCTGTGGGTATACGTGTTATTTTTATTCACATACAAAAACACCAAATAAATAAATAAATAAAATAAGATAAAGAATTAGTGTGTCACCGTAGCCCAGACTTTATATAAGGATATGTTTTGTAATTAGCATAAAATATAGTTTGACTGATAATTGATATATTGCAAAAATTAATAAATAAAATATAAAACGATGAACTCCGTCCGTAGAACAACCTAACAGAGAGCAATTAGATCACTTCAAAACATCAGTAGTTCGATACGTTAAAGGAGTCTGAAAAATAAATAAAAATGAATGAATAAATAAATACCAAACTGCTTCTAAAGCTCTTTTTAAAGTAGCCTATCATATCCGCTTTTCAAGCTATGAAATTCACCCACTGATGGCGCCATATTTTCACAGGATACGTTGCCAATGTAATCTCCCCCCTACCGATAATGGAGAGTCTTGTGGATCTGCAGCTAAACAGATACAGGAACCGAACACAAAATAAGTATAATTATGGACCAGTATGATGATCAGCGAATTATGTCCTCGACAATCTACACACAGTTAAATGAAGGAAAACCCCCCTAAAATACTTCGTGATAGGGCACTTTAGTCAGCTGCATATCCTCTACAGTACACTCCTAATCTAATTAAATTTGGATGTACAAACCCTCGAATATCTTAGAGCATCATCCTATGTTTAAATCAACAAAAAGGAAAACTCTGGTTATTGCTTTTATAACGATGAAAGCACATCCGGTACCTCACGGCTGACTTCGACAATATCTGTTGGAAGTTTTTTTTCACTTGGTTACACTATAATAATTTAGTTTAATCCTGAAGTATCTTCAGGACTGAGGCAACTCGTGGTAAAGGTGGACCAAGCTCTCATCACTCCTTGTCTTAGTATCTCCAATAATGCAAAGCACATCTCCTTGCAGACATGTATATGGGCCTTCCCTTAATGCATAGCATTATACATGTCCGCAAGGCGATGTGCTTTGCATTATGGGAGATACTAAGACAAGCAGTGATGACAGCTTGGTCCACCTTTATCACGAGTTGCCTCAGTCCTGAAGATACTTCAGGCGCAAACTTTGTTTGCTTATACTTGGATAAAGGATTAAACTAAATTTATTATTATTATTCAACAATATCTATTTTCTTGTACGCATACTGTCGCTGAATTAAAAACTTTTTAATTGTGACCGTGTCTCCGTTTAGGAATGCTGCTGCGAATACTGATCCTCTTCAATCTCTGCGCATAGTCGGAGAGATGTGGGTCGGGAACAGCCTTCATTAAATGCTTTGGTCAATCGCCGCACACAGAAAGTTTTGTTTGTCCGTATAAGGTTTCTCAGACGACGGCGATCTTGTTCCTGACGGACCATCTTAGGACCACAGTTACGTCTCTTACACAAGCAATGTGGGTTATTTTTCCACTGATTAAACACCTGGGGTATCGCAACTTTTGAGCAACCAGTCAGCTCTGTTATTTTCAAAGTTGTGACTCCAGTCAGAGGGGCACACACAATAAGCCCTTTCTCGAACTCAGAAAGATCTTGTTTTTCCCATTACGATCAATATGTTGACGATTACTGACCAGCACCATTCTTAAACAGTTGCCTAAACACGTGATGAAGACATGACACCAAGTATTTTGCATATACACTGCGTAAGTGACGTTTACGTACGTCTGCATAAATGATTGTAATTCAGCAGCCGGTATATGTAGATATTGCAACAGAAGATCATATTGTGAGATACGTATTGAAATATTGCTAAAAATATATTTATATTTATAAAATAAAATATAATTTATTATTTAAAATGAAATATTTAAACAATTTTCTGAAAAGTTTCGAATTTTACTGATTTTTATGATATATTCTAATACCCCATTAAATATATTAATTAACTTTTACTGAAGTCTTAGGTGTCTATTAATGGTGTGGATTTTTATTTATAGGCTCCTCACTTAAAGAATTTTGTTTGTAACAACGGAAACATTTCGCTTTTTGTATAAGCGTATGCGAAGCAAATAAAAAAAAATAAAAGTAATGCAGTTTTAGAGAAAATAATAACCACATGTGGGAATCAATTATGAAATGAAGAAAGTCACCAAACTCTGATGATTATTAATTTGTATATTATAATTAACCAATTTTTTAACACTTCATTATCTTTTAAAGAAATTACATCAGTGAAGAGCACATTTTGTTATGTTATTAAAATTATTATTGATTAGGACAATGTAATACGATAATTTATGTTAAAATTAATAGTAATGTTAACAAAAACTGTTTACATTAGAAATTGTTAATTCTTGACCACAAAGATTAATGAAAATTAACTATTATTTAGATATTGGTCAAGTGTAGGTGAATAACTAATTTAATTACCAACTAGTTTCGCCGGCTTGTACTGTCGGCTTCATCAGGGTACAATCAGGAAAAAAAAAGAAACGAAAAATACAAGCCGAACGTTAACTGACAATTCTATTCAATAACAAAATAGTAGTGCGCGTGAAACAATACGCGTGTCGCGGATACATGATTTACTTGTTGAGATGCATTTTGTAGTTTGCACTGAAGTTCATTTCTTGTGTGTTTGTTGATCTAATTAAAGTCTTTCATATATCTGGTGGGATTAAACTTTGGTTCCTGTTGAGGTTACTTGTGGAACGAGCGACTGTAGCAGCTTCTTTGAAGATTCAGGAACGATAGGATTCCTCTATATATGGCATAAGACTTTTATTCCATTCAATAATGTGGTTGGTTGTAGAGAAGTGGGAAGAAAGGCCAGAAATATCTTGTTTGTTATTATAACATCCCTTGTGGTATGAGTTACATTGGTCAGACGTCTAGAAGCTTCGAAGTGAGACAAAAGGAACACACAACTGAATGGAATAAAAGTCTTATGCCATATATAGAGGAAAACTACCGTTCCAGAATCTTCAAAGAAGCTGCAACAGTCGCTCGTCCCACAAATAACCTCAAAAGGAATGAAGGTTTAATCCTACCAGACATATGGAAGACTTTAATTAGATCAACAAACACACAAGAAATGAACTTCAGTGCAAACTACAAAATGCATCTCAACAAGTAAATCGTGTATCCGCGACACGCGTATTGTTTCACGCGCACTACTATTTTGTTATTGAATAGAATTGTCAGTTAACGTTTAGCTTGTAATTTTCGTTTCTTTTCTTTCCTGGTTGTACCTTGATGAGGCCGACAGCACAAGCCGGCGAAACTAGTTGGTAATTAAATTAGTTATTCACCCACACTTGACCAATATTTAAATAACAGTTTATTCTCATTAAAACTGTTTATAGTTACAGTTTCACATTAGAACTGTTAAACAGCTATTTTTCCATTTTGTCATTTACATTTTAATTTTACAATTCTTTTTTATTCACAGTTCACATTAACAATTACTTTTTTATTAACATGCAATAGATAATGCTAAATGCATTCATTTCACTTTTCACAATAATAATTTTTAAAAAATCGACAGCAATAATGAAAAATGAGACTGTACAGTTTTACAGCTTTACAATTCTGTACCAACCATGAGTAAATTTCGGTACATCACTTTACTTTCATTTTTCGTTACCTCTCAGAGAATGAGATATATTTCATAATATTTAGGCAACACAATTACACAAGGTAGTTGATAGGGTTGCATGCTGCATTTTACATTTTATTATGTATATATTTATTTCCTTTTTTTTAATTTGAGTGTTATCTTTATCATACGGTTATTAGCATTTAGACTATTCGCATATTATATTTTCGGTTTAGTACAGAACGTTGTATAATCATTTTTTTTTAACCACAGTTAAAAACAAATATTTTGAAAATAGCAGAACATCATCAGTGCATAGAAACAAGTCCTCATCCTTATAAGTAAGGACTGGCTTAAAGGGGCGAAGCAAGAATGCTTTTCATCTTCCCCGTTATCTGTAGAGGACAGTGTAGGGATAAGGTGTTATTGAGCAATTAAAGCTCTGATCATGGCAGGAGGGTAACAGCAATAGCCGAGCCTCAGTTAAAACTTCATTGGCTACAGCATTGCCATCCATTACCCTCCAAGGGTAATGAATGAATCAATCACCGACTATGTAAGTAAAGGTGAAATCTCAAAAATACGGACGATCTCTAGGCTACTCCATAGTGGGCGAAAGACCGTCCTAATCTCAGCGTTGGTTCCACTCAGTGAGGGCTCCCCGACCACCGAGCAGAACCGCTCAAATTCCGAAGAAAATAATTCACCGACAAAGCCCCTCAGCGGGCCGTGCCGGAGAACACCTTCCCCGGAGACTCAAAGTGCTCCCTTAAGGCAAAAACCTTAAGAGAGCGAACTCAAAAACTCATCGCCCAAGGGGTAACAGCAACAGCCGAACCTCAGTTAAACTTCATTGGTACTGCATTGCATTGTTGCCATCCATTACCTGCAAGGGCATTAATGAATCAATCACCGCATCTCACGGTCGATTGATTCATATTCCATCAGTGCATAGAAACAAATAAATCAAAGAAACAGGAATACAAGGTACATACATAATAGTCAGTGGTTTACCAATTAAAAACTGTTGCTGCATGCTAGAAATTAATATTATTTATTTTTTTAATAATAATAATCATTTTTATTGATTTCTAAAATATTTACACATATACAATGATCATCTTGAGTGACATTCCAACTTATAATTTTTACAAAATTCAGCACTAAGTGCTGCATATATGGTTAATTTTCTACATTGGATTTCAATTTAAAATTTTAATAATACTTTTTGCCTCTATATCATGTATTTACAACACATGTTCTTCTAATATTAACAATGAATATTGTAAAGAATTTTCTGTATAATGAATGACTAACACAATATTTTTTTAATAGTAATAATAATTTATCATCATCATCATCAGCAGCAGCAGCAGCAGCATCATCAAATTCCTGCCATGTACCCTCAAGGGGTGTACAGGATATGACAGTACTACATGAAAAAAATTACATCATTACTAACTTCCTATCTACAATTTTCCTCCAGATCAGTCTGTTACTTGTCAAGACTCCAATATTATCAGATCTTATATTTCTATCGTCTAAAGCACTTTTTAACCGTATCAATTCACCTATATCTTGGTCTTCCTCTGGGTCTTTTCCTGCCAACCTGGCAGAGAACACTTGTTTTGCTAATCTTTCCTCACTCATTCTGTTTAAATGACCAAACCACCTGAGATTAGCTCTGCTAACGAACTCCTGGATGCTGACAATGTCAAGTTCTTTCCTAATATCCTCGTTTTTAATATGATATTGCCATTGATGCCATCTGTTCACGCCTCTAATCTTTCTCAGGACTCTCATATCTGCAGTCTCTAGTCTTTGGTCAAGTGTTGTACTTCTGACCCAGCTCTCAGATCCATAAGTTAAAACTGGTTTGAACACTGATTTGTATACAGCTAATTTAGTGTTCCGACTAATTTCTCTCTTATTCCTTAAGAATTTATTCAATTGACTTCCCACCATACCAGCTTTGTTGATTCTGTTATCTATTTCCATATTTAAATTACCATCTTCACTAAAAATCGTGCCTAAGTAGCTGAGATGTTTTATTTGTTACACAGGTTCCCCGTTCACAACTCAGTTGACATTTTCAACAATTCTACCGATTTTCATTGTCTTTTTGATGCTGACCTTCATACCAATAGTAATTTATTGATCGCTAAAATATTTACACATACAACAGACATCTTGAGTGACATTGCAACTTATGATTTTACAGAATTCAGCTCAAAGTGCTGCATTTTCTACATTAATTTCAACTAAAATTTTTAATAGTAATTTTTGCCACTATATTATGTATTTACACATTTTCTTCTAATGTTAACGATGAAGATTATTCAGAATTTTTTGTATAATAATTTTTTTGTTAATATAATTTTTTTAATTATAAGAATAATTTATTACATTATTTTTTCATGTTACATAAGAGTATTATAGTAATGATTTTATCACATAATAATCAATATCTTCAGTATCTTCTTTATTGTTGTATACCTTACTAACTGTTTTATCACATAATCTGCGTCTTTGGTTATAAGGATTACGTGTGATTGAGTGAGGCGAGTTAATCCCACCTACTTCGAAGCTTGGGTTAGCTTCTGTGAAGAGAATGGGATTTAGGCGTCACTATTTATCTTGTTACTACTTTTTATGTATGGGATGCAGGCATTGGATGCTGGTGATTTGTGATGTGTATATTACTGTTAGTGGTATATTAACTTTGTTGGCATATTTTCCAGAGTTCGTGTTTTAATGTTCTGTAGTTATCTACGTGTTTTAATTTTCTTGGTAGGTTGTTGAGTTGCGTGGGTATCTGATGTGATCTCACAAATGAACAGTATTAGTTGTTGACGGTGTAGGGATGTAGAGAGTTGTTGTGGAGCAGCGATGTTATCTCTGCTCCCGTTTGTATAGGTTTGAAGTGGTTTTAACTCATGTTTTTAATTTGAATGTGCTGCTATTTAATTCCTCTAGTCACGCTGAAGACAGGGACGTTTAAATCATCAAAATCGGCTAAGTAATATTAAAATTTTGTGTGCTGAAAGTCATAGAGTGAACTGCTGTCACCAACCAACCAACAAAGATCAAAGGACGTCGCCATTTTAAAAGTTGCCCTAGAGTCGCTAAAGGTCTCCGAGACAGCAAAGATCAAGCACAGTGAGCTGTAACAAGTGCAATAAGCCATTAAGCGACGAAGGGGACTGGCCGAAGACAACACTTCAAACGTTCTGGGATCTCAGAAAGCATGTGGAAAGCAAAACAGCCGCGAACGGACCGAATGGCGCTGTCTACAATGCCATGAGAAAATGAAGACAAAGAACAGACACCAAAGAAAAGTCGCGACGCACATCAAGGTAAGCCGCTTCCTAATCCTAAAATTACAGACAATTTAGACTCTTTCAAACTTATGGTTAAAGATTTGCTAAATACACACATGACACAAATTAACAAAAAATTCGAGGAATATGAAACGTACATTCATTACAATAACATGACTGTTGATCAAATGTTAGGAACCGTGCGAGAAATAAACATAAAATTAACGGTAGCGATAGAAACACTCAAGCGCGAAAATGAAGAATTAGAGAAAGAGTCAAACACATTCAAGTGTCAAACCACTTCAAACCTATATAAACGGGAGCAGCGATAACATCGCTGCTCCACAACAACTCTCTACATCTGTACAGCCTTCAACAACTCATACGGTTCTTTTGTGAGATCACATCAGATACCCACGCAACTCAACAACCTACCAAGAAATTTAAAACACATAGATAACTACAGAACATTAAAACACGAACTCTGGAAAATATACCAACAAAGTTAATACACCATTAACACGAATATACACATCGCAAATCACAAGTGTCAAATAGTCCAGCCACTGGGGTGGCCAGTTAACCCATCTCGGTGCAGGTCCCAAGTCCGGATAAATGGGGAGGGGGTGACGTCAGGAAGGACATCCGGCCGTAAAAAAACATGCCAAAACCACGGATGAAATGTCAAATAATGGAGAAGGGACAACGGCTAGGGCATCCCCAGTAAGCGACCCGGAGTTCTGTCGTCCGAGGACTGTGCGAATTGGGCTTGGGCTACCGAACCAGGGACGGGTTCGACTAAAGAAGCGAGTCCAACAGAAAGAGAGAGTGTGTAAGTAAGAATAGGGTCGCTGAACGTGGGTAGAATGAATGAGAAGAGTAGGGAGATAGTGGACATGCTGAGAAGAAGGAAACTTGAGATCTTGTGCGTGCAGGAGACAAGTTGGAAGGGCAATAAAGCAAAGGAGCTGGCGGAAGGATATAAGCTGTTTTGCAGCGGGGTGAATGAGAATGGAAGAAACGGAGTTGGAATCATCATCGACAAGGAGCTGAAGAGTGGAGTCTGCTAGGTGTGCCGGAAGAACGATCGGAATATGAGCGTTAAGCTTGAGATTGGAGAAAACGTGGCTGTGATAGTGTGTGGATACGCTCCACAAGTAGGTTTTGATGAGGAGGAGAAAGAGGCATTCTGGTAGACCAGGTAGTAATGGGAATCCCTGATGGTGAGAGAGTGATCGTCAGAGCAGACTTGAATTGGCATGTAGGAAGGAGACAAAGTGGTTAAGAAAGGGTGCACGGGGGTTGGAGTAGTGGTGAAAGAAATGAAGAAGGTAAAAGAATCGTAGAGCATGCTGTGGCCTTCGACCTGGCTACAGCTAACACGTGGTTTAAGAAGAGGGTTGGCCACCTGATAACTTATAAGAGCGGGGAAAGTATGAGTTAGATTGACTATAAGTTAAGGGGGGGGGAATAAAAATCCCTTATTGTTTTTCAGCCAGTAAGCGAAACTAAGATCGAAAACTACGATCTGTAACGTTTCATGCCGACGAACTGTCGGCGTATCCAAGCGTAAGTGACCACTTGGTAGTGCCACACCACGGCAACTCGCTGCAAAGGTGGAGCAAGTTCCCTCACATTTTTATCCCCTTAACTTATCAACCTCGCCAGAAAAAAATAGCCTTTTGGCTTTTTATCTTAGTTATACTATGTTATAATAATATAATATAGTGACACCTTTCTGGCAATCGTATAGCAAAAGTATTTGTAAGTTCTTTTTACTTAAACTCTGATATTCCAGGTCTAGCTACTCACTGATGAGACCTCAAAAAAAAAAGGTTGAAACCGGTCTGGGTAGTGACCTCTCCTGATAATGTAAAACAGTACTACATCTCCTAAGAGCTGTGTGTTTTACATTATGAGAAAATATCAAGATCAGTGAGGGAACTTGCTCCACCTTTGCAACGAGTTGCCGTGGTGTGGCACTACCAAGTGGTCACTTACGCTTGGATACGCCGACAGTTCGTCGGCATGAAACGTTACAGATCGCAGTTTTCGATCTTAGTTTCGCTTACTGGCTGAAAAACAATAAGGGATTTTTATCCCCTTAACTTATCAACCTCACCAGAAAAAAATAGCCTTTTGTCTTTTCATCTTAGATTGACTATATTATGTTCAGAAGGAAAGATCTGAAGGAGGTGAAAAACTGTCAAATGATTAACGGAGAAAGTGTAGCGGCACAGCACAGCACAGGTTGGTTGTGGTAGACTGTGATATAACAGGGGAAAAGAAGAATAGACGGAAGTGGCGGAAAGATAGGAAAATAAAGTGGTGGAAATTGGAAGAGGAAGATCCAAGGAATGAGTTTAAAGAAAAGGTATTGGAAGAAATGAAGTTACCAGAGGATGTTGAAGACTGGTGGGACGTAAATAGTCGGAATTTAAAAAAATATCAGGAAAGGGGCCGCCCGAGGATAAGGAGGCATGGTAGCGGAATGTGGAGGTACAGTTGGAGATCAGGGAAAAGAAAGAGGCAAAGAAAAAATGGGACATGACTGGAACCAGAGCCTACAAGGTGGCATATAGATTAGCGGAGAAAATTGCAAAGAGAGCTGTGGCAAGGGCGAAGGCGATGGCAGTTGAAGAGATTTATGAAGTACTGGAGAGAAACGGTGGTGAAGCTAGTTGTTGAGAATAGCGAAAGCCAGAGATAAGGCCTCGAAAGACATAACATCAGTTAAGCAGATAAAGGACGCCACAGGAGTAGTACTACAAGAGGAGGACAAAATCAGAGGAAGATGGGAAGAATATTTTCGTAATCCACTAAATGAGGAGAATCCAAAAGAGAGGTGTGAGGATGGAGAGGCAAACGAAGGATCGGTGCAGGACATAAGCAGAGAGGAAGTGTATTGGGCACTGAGAAAAACGAAGAATAGAAAGGCTGTGGGGGCGGACCAGATACCCGGAGAAGCTTGGGTAAGGAGGGCGTAGTCATGCTATGGGATCTGATGAGGAAAATAGTTCAACAGGAAGAGATACCAGAGGAATGGAGGAAAAGCATTCTCCTCCCAATCTACAAGGGAAAAGGAGATGTTCAAGATTATGGCAACTATAGAGGGATCAAGCTGATGCCACACACGTTGAAGATATGGGAAAGAGTAATTGAAGGGAGGATACGGCGGGAAACAAAAATTGGTGAAGAGCAGTTTGGATTTATTCCAAGAAGAGGGACAACGGATGCAATATTTGCGGTAAGGCGATTGTTGGAGAAATATAGGGAGATACTGGCGGAACTACATATGGTGTTTATAGACCTGGAAAAGGCATACGACAAAGTGCCCAGACAGTAGGTATGGAGGTGTATGAGGAAGAAGGGGGGGGTGTCGGAAAAGTACGTGATGTTGGTGATGGAGATGTATGAGGGAGCGAAAACTCAGGTCAGGTTTAGTGTCGGCATGACAGAGAGGTTCCCCCATTGTCGTAGGGCTCAATCAGGGATCAACTGTGATCCCCTACCTTTTTGATCTAGTCACGGATGTACTAGTGGAGGACGACAAGAAGGAGGTTCCATGGAGCATGATGTTTGCCGATTATATTGTTCTCTGCGAATCATCCCGAGAGAAGCTTGAAAAGACCCTGGAAGAGTGCAGAAAGGTATTGGAGGAAAGAGGCATGAAAATTAACCGGGTAAAGACCGAATATATGTCAACGGGGAGCGACGAGGATATGATCATACGACTCTAGGGGGAAAGATTAACTTCAGGGAAGAAATTCAAGTACCTCGGGTTGGTCGTGGAAAGGAATGGTGACCTGGATGAAGAAATACAGCGCTGAATAACATGCGGCTGGATGAACTGAAGAAAGATGAGCGGGGTCCGGTGTGACAAGAGAGTGAGTTGTGAGAGGAAAGGAAAGCTGTATAAAATGGCCGGCGATGCTCCATGGCGCGGAGACGTGGCCTAGAGGTGGCGGAGATGCGGATGTTGAGATAGATGAGTGGTGTGACAAAGAAGGACAGGATAAGGAATGACTACATCAAAGGGACTATCAAGGTGGGTCGGATCGGTAAGAAGGTACAAGAAAGAAGGCTGAGGTGGTTTCGTCATGTAGAGAGGAGTGTGGAGTATGTTGGTAAACGAGTGGAGGTGGAGGGAAGGAGGAAAAGAGGCAGGCCCAAACTCAGACAGAGGGATAAGGTGGCAGAGGATCTTATGGAGAAAAGAAGGAGTCAGGAAGATGCCCTGGATCGGTGAATCTGGAAGATGAAGATTAAAGATGGGAACGCCGACCCCGTTTAACGGGGGATAAGGCATAGCGAAAAAAGAAGAAGAAGAAGAAGTGTCAAATGCGCACATGCTACAAAAAGAAAGAAAAAAGAACTTCAAATTGAGGGAATAACAAAAGAAAAGACAGAAGATTTAAGCAACATAGCGCAACTGATCGGCGGTAAAACGGTTTCCACCCGTAACAAATCAGGAACTGAAAGAAGCAATCCTACAACTAAAACCAAAGTCCACTCCAGGAATTGACAAAATAAGACTTACAGACCTTATAACACACTTTGAACAAATAAATCCAATACTGTTGAGACTGTAATATTCAATACTGTAATATTCAATACTGTAATATTCAATTTTATCATCAAAAATCCAATAGAGTTCTCTTATTTTTTATAAAAAATAATAAAAATCCATCTTGTAGCACTTAGGAGGGTAAAGGACGCTAGCAGCACTGTGTTTACCACAGTGTCATATTGCTACGCGCGCAAGCATATGCACGTCATAGTGAGATACGAGCTGTAGTGCGACACTGTCCGTTCCGCAGTTCCACTGTTGTTTATATGCAGTTTGCGCCAGTAGTAGAGTGTTCGTAGTGCTTATCGTGTTTACTCCGTCTCTTTAAATATTTGGACATTACGATTAAAGACATAACATTTGTTATAGTTTTTATTTTAGAACATTATTGGAGTTATGATAATGGATTTTATTTTTAAGTAAATTTTGAATCATACCAAACAGTATAATTTTATCGATAATAAAGAATATATTTTCATGTTTCATTTTTTAAAAAAATTTTACAATAATTTTGATATTTTATCAAAACACGTATACACTGTACTTACAGTGTGTATGTATATTTCGAAAGTGACAGCATCCCCACGATTGCAAGCTACGAGCCGCCACTGCCCAGAACAACAAACCAATAGCTACCCTAGAACAAATTCTAGAAAATATAACGCACACCAGACTAAAGAACTATCTATAGAAGTACAACATCATCTAAAAAAACCAATACAGCTTTCAGAATACAACAAGCACTATCACTTTATCAGAAGTCATCGCCGACGCAATGAACAAAGCTCTCGACAAAAACAAGTACGCCGTGACATACTACTCACCAAACTATACTCAATAGGTATAAGAGGAACACTGCATACATGGTTCAAGAACTACCTCTCAAACAGAACACAAGTAACAAAAATAGGTACATGTCACAGTCGGGGTATACAAAAAAAACACGGTGTACCTCAAGGTGCCATATTATCACCCACTCTGTTCAACATATACATTACTGAAGTTCATAACCTTAACATAAGATGTCAAATATTTCAGTACGCAGATGACAGCGCACTAGTAGCAATCTACACAGACATCAACACGGCTCTCTTCAAAGCACAAGACATAAATGAAATCACAACATACTTCTACCAAAACGCAATTATAATCAACGCTACCAAAACACAGATTTTAATAATAGACAATCCGAGAATCATGCACCCAGCCACTATCGATACACTGTCCCACACACCACTGCACTAACAACAAAAACCAGCCAATGTCCTGAAATCAAACCTATAACACATGCAAAATACTTTGGTCTTTACAAAGATTGCTACCTTTAATGGACAAAACATACAGATTACCTACATACCAAACTCCGGATCATCGCAGCAAAACTCTTCCAAGTTAAAGACATTATTTCACCCAACATAAAAAACTCCTATATCACAGTATCTGTGAATCCCTACTCAGATACGGAATAACAGTCTATGCAACACATCAAACAGCCACCTAACAAAATTAGAAATATTACATATGAAAATTGTGTCAACAGTGATTTGGACACCTCATACACAACAACCAATATCCGATAAGCACATGGCGACACAGAATCCTGAGCATTAAAAACCTGAAACACTACATAACATTAAAAAGGAATTACTTCAACATCATCTATCGAAACAACAGAGACACATACAGTATAACACGACCCACAACAACTCGCTACATCCCTACACCCTGCAACCACTAACATGGTTCTTTTGTGAGATCACATCAGATACCCACACAACTCAACAACCTACCAAGAAGTTTAAAACACACATAGACAACTACAGAACATTAAAACACGAACTCTGGAAAATATACCAAGAATGTTAATGTACCATTAACACTAATATACACATCACAAATCATCAGTGCCTACATCCCATCCGTAAACAGTAGCAACAACGTTATTAGGGAAGGCTAATCCCACTCTCTTCATAAAAGTTGAACCAATCTTCGAAGTAGGTGGGATTAACTTGCCTCATTCATCCACACGTAATCCTCATAATCAACGCCTGCAAATTATGTAACAAAACAGTCAGTATACGGTGTATAATAATAATGAAGATACAGATATAAAAAAGTATATGAATTTACATTTAAAGAAAAAAATATCGAAAAGAAATAATGTACCTTAAACTGTGTAGAGAACAATGTACAGAGCATCAAGTGTTATATGCATAAATTGTAAATATGTAAATTCTCTATACGTTGAAAATAGAAAAAATTTTATTTTTATACATAATGTGGTGTAAACATGCAAAAATATATCTGTGATAATCATATGTATGTAATTTCTTTGAGACATTATCATTTTATTACTATTATACTGTCCATTATTCAAAAATTCCGTGTAATCTTCATTGTTAAAGTAGAACACGTGTTGTAATTAGATGCAAAAAAAGTATTATTATCAAAATTTGAATTGAAATGAAATGTAGCAAATGATCACATATGCAGTACTTAGTGCTGATTTTTTAAAAAAATCAGCAAACTGGAATGTCTCTAAAGACGATTATTGTAATTGTATAGTTTACTATGTAGGTATTCTATATGTTTTGTCCATTTGTAGTGGCAACTGTGTAAAGACCAAGGCATTTTGCATTTGTTACGGGTGTGATTTCTGGAAATTGGCAGCTATTTTTGTTGTTGATGCAGAGGTATATGTGACAGTGTGGCGATAGTGGTGTGGGCCGTATGATTCTCGGATTATGTATAATTAACAAAATAATTAATATGTATAAATAATCGTCTTTAATTGAATAGAGTAGGTGATAATATGGCGCTTTGTGGGACATCATGTTTTAATTGTATACCTCGGCTGTAACATAAGCCTATTTTTGTTACTCGTGTTCTGTTTGAGAAATAGTTCCTGAACAAGGTATGCAATTTCTCTTATTCCGATTGAATGTAGTTTCGTCTGCAGTTTATCATGTTTCAAGTGCATCAAATGCTTTAGTTAAGTCAATAAGTATAAAGACAGCAAACTTGGTTTCGTTTTCTGAAAGCAGTATTGGTTTTGTGATATAATGTTGTACTTTGGTAAGTAGTTCTGTAGTCTGGTGTGTGTTATTTTTTCAAAACTTTTGGAGATATTATGTTCATGTCAAAAAAAAAAATAATAATAATATTATTATTTTAGTACAGTTTATTTTCTTTCAAAGAAATTACACAAGTGTAGGGTACATTTTGTTACATGTTATTATGAATAGGACATTACAATTATTATAATTAGGACAATGTAATACTATAATTAATATTGAAATTAGTAATCCTAACAGAAACAATTTACAGTTACAGTTTTACATTAAAACAGTTAAACAGCAATTATAATTTTACAATTCATTTTTATTCACAATTCACATTAATAATAATAATAACTATAGTAATATTTTTTTGAACTGTGATGACATTTATTTATCATCTTACAGAGTATTTTCCTATATACAATAAAGTATACTAGTAGTAGGGGTGTCACTAGTGACAAGATCAAGATCAAGTAAGATAAGGAATCGTGACGTCATTGGTGAGGACGTCATTGTGGGCCTGGCTTCATGGGATTGGGATGTTAAGAATTTCCCTGGGGGCATATGCGTCAATGGCTTCAGTTCTTGTGTTTTGTTCGCGTATGTTATTATGGGTGATGTTAGATATAAGGATTCGTGTCGTGATTGGTGGACACTTCTGACAAGATCAAGATCAAGATAAGATAAGATAAGGAATCGTGACGTGAATGTTTGTTGTTATGAGATGTAGATAAGTGATGTCATTTGTTAGTTGTAAATAAGTGAAGTTGTTGTTTTGAATGGAAAAGGGGATATATTAGTGTATAAGGAATCGTGTTGTGATTTGTGGGACACTTCTGAATAGATCAAGGTCAAGATAAGATAAGGAATCGTGACATGAATGTTTATTGTTATTGATTTTAGGATGTTTGGAATTTCGCTGGGGCCTTCGTCTGTCGGGGACTTCACGTGGTGTGTTTGGTGATATTTAGAGATAAGAATCGTGACGTTATGTGATTGGAAATTTCTGGGGAACATATGTCTCTCTGTGATATCACATGGTGTTTTGGTTTGGCTATGGAATTGTGGGTGGTGTTTTTGAGATAAGATATCTTGGAATTTTCCCAGGGTGAAACACGTCCGTCATTGTCGTCATGTTTTGTTTGGTTGTCTAAGGATGGATGTACTAATTTCCAATACATTATGGGGCGTTTCTTTCCTGTTAACGGTTGGGAATTCTTAGAGTAGAGTAGAGTTGTGATGGCGTCCGTGTTTAGGATTTTCTGAATAATTTAATTATATATACTAATGTCAGTCAAACATACAGTTTTTTTTTCTTCTACAGATGGGTGTACTAATTTTCCAATACATTTTGGGGTATTTCTTACCTGTTAAAGGGTGGGAAATCTTAGAGAAAGTCGTGATGGCGGTCGTGTTTCGATTTTTTCTGAATAATTTAATTATATGCTAATGTAACTCAAACACATTTTTTTTTTTGGCTCTGAAGTTTTCATTATCAGTTGGAGGTGACATTACTGAAGGATTATTGGCAAATGACAACATCTTTTTCGATTTAACGTTATCTTGTTTACAAATGCTTGGGTAATGGTGTTTTTTTTTAGTTTACATGAAGAGAAAAAACCAAACGGTATTTTAAAAATAAACGGAGGCTTAAAAGGTTGCAATAACTTTTTTGTATGTAGTCTAGAAATTCTAATGATAATTTATTTACTTACAGTTTTTCAGAATGATTCTTCTTAATGCAAATAGATATTCCAAAATAGTTGAATTTTTATCCACACCACAACACACAAAAACACAATCTTGAAAGAACGAAATTTCTGTAATAATCTGAAAGCTATTTGACTTTTTGTTCCTTAGATTTCTGCCCGTTTGGTCCATTGTTAATTCCTTAGCATAGGGTCATACGATGTTTGTGATGTGACTATATGTTTTTCATATGTGTGTCACCATGAACGAATCATTCACATGATTCGTTCATGGTGACACACATATCCTAAGTCGTGTGTTTTTCATGAGTAATAATCCGGAACCGAGCGGTAACTTCAAATCGCAGTATTCACCTTTTAAATGACTCATATTCTTCCTTTGATGTTTTGAGCAGTATTATCAGTTCGGGGAAGTACGACTGTTTATTTATAGTTGAGTATTTAATTTAGATTACTATCCGATTGGTTCTTTGTTTAATTCCTTCCCATTGTTGCTCATGCTATGAATTCCCAAGCTTGGTGGGAAAGTCTATGCGCCCGTGTAGTTACGGTAAGTGTTATTTCCAGTTTCGAATTCCGAATACTGTTAGAGTATGAAATTCTGACAAGTGAAATTATTATTTTTTTTTTTCAAATTGAATGGTTATTAATTTATGTATTTTACTTTTAAAATTCAGTTGAACACATATTCTAACAGAATAACTGAGCAAAATTAATGACTAAATAAAATGTATGTGAATTTATTTTCCAATACTGTAGATTTCTCATTAAGTCTTATGTTAAAGATAACTCTCTTATCCGGTCGCCAAATTGTTGTACGTAAGTGAGAAATCGTGTGTGTGTGTAGTAACGTGTTGGTTTAAAATATCTAATGGCTCTGTAAAATAACAAATTCTAGCAGTATTTGTAACATTTCAGGTGAAATCTTCTCCACTAAAATTCTGGTTATTAATTTAATACCTGATTATTCCTTTTGCTTCCAAGAGTTGACAGTTTCTTGAAATATTTGAGGGCTTTCATGAACAAATAACACTTTTAATTCACTGAGTCAAAAAAAAATCTGGTTAGTTTGTGGCATGAAATTTTACAAGTAGAAAAAAAATGTTATGGTCTTACTTAAATTTCTATTTTGACTGTTGTCCTTCAGCCCGACTCTTTTTTTTTTCACAGTAGGGATATTTATATATTTTAACACAATTATTATATTAGATATTCTTTCCAACACAAATAAATAATTATGTATTCTTATTTCAAATGAATATTAGCTCAGAAAGAAAGAAAGAAAATTGTAAAGAAAAAAAAATGTTTACCTTCAAATAACTATTTTGGAATCACAGCAAGCAAGAAATTCACCACCTTTTCAAAGTTTTGAAATTCATGCATATATTGTTTTCATCATTTGGTATCATTTAATGAAGAACGGTTCTGGCTATAAACTTTGTTAATATTATTGATTGTTCTCTTCCAATGGCGGTCATTTTTTTTATACATTCATGCTGATTCCTTGTTATCTGCACGCTACGATGCCCTTTTATTTTCTACAACAAACGTTTTAAGAGTTTAAGTAACGTGATTTGCTAAAATATCAGCTGTTTGCAAAATATCTCTGTAAAATAATCAAATTCTAACAGTCGTATTGTTAGAATTTGGTACGACTGTTTTTTCTGGTCTGGTGAAGGTATCTACAGATGTAATAACAAGTTGTCTCTTATCTGTTAATTTTTACTTTATTCACAAAACTACAAATCCGTTATTTGCTATGGTCTCTGTTTTTAATCCCCCCATTACTAGAATGTACGGGTGGTAAAGTTTTGAAATATGTTTCCACTCGCAAGAAAAATAAAATGTTTACTTTAAATAAATAGTAGAAAATAAAAATGAAGAAAATAAAAATGTAGAAAATTGTAGAAAATAAAAATGGTATCTACGATACCATTTTTATTTTCTACAATAAACGTTTTAAGAGTTTAAGTAACGTGATAGGCTAAAATATCAGTTGTCGCTCTGTAAATAACCAAATTCTAACAGTCCTATTGTTTGAATTTGGTACGCCTGTTTTTTCTTTCTAGTCTGGTGAAGGTATCTACAGATGTAGTAACAAAATTGTAACTTTTCAGTTCATTTGTACTTTATTCACCAAACTACAACTATGTGTTGTCAAGTTTTGAAAAAAAAAGAAAAAACGTTTCGACTGCCAGTGATATGTTTTTAAACTTTTATCATATACAAATATTTGAAAAGAAAAGAAAAATGTACCTTCTTTTCTTTTTTACATCAAGCTTTTTTAAGAGTTTGGTAACGTGATGAGTTAAAATATCTGCACTCTCTCTGTAAAATAACCAAATTTTTATTTTACTTTGTGTGAGGAAAGGTAAAATTTGTGTTTCTGTTATCTGGAGAGTACAGTACAAACATTTTTCTATACCAAACTTTAAGAGTTTAAGTCACGTTTTGGGTAAACATAGCTGCTTTCTCTCTGTAAAATAACCGAATTCTAACAGGTAGGATTTTTGAGTATGCGAACGAAATGTTTGCAGATAACTCACAAAATGTCAATAGGTAGCATTAGACAAATTTCTAAATACTTAATTACAGGATATCAGTTTTCCCATGTTCCTGGCATTAATTTCACAGTAGTGATTTTTTTTTACAATAATTAAAAGAATTGCATTAAGGTATAAAGTTATGGATTTAATTATCAAATTCTAAACTGAATAACTGAGTAAAACTTTCACTGTGGGAAACACAACAACAACACACATCTTTGTTCATTTAAGTTTTACAAATGCTTATTTTATTATTTTGCCTGAAATATTACTTACAAAGAAAAAAAATCGAAACTTGTAATTACCTAAAATATTTCACAATATTTAGTTTAAACTATTTACCTGAAGAAAGAAAATTCAAAGACTTTTGTGGTTCACTCATTATTTTACTTTACTGGACACAAACACCAAAACACAATACGATAGCTGCACTAGATGAGCGAATTGCAGTAATTGAAAAGACACTCGACTCGATTGTTTTTCTTTATAGTAGTGTTTACCTGACCCTTTACCCTGACCGTTCCTTCCAAAATGAAACTTTCGCGCAGATGACTCACAGACATGTTTTCGCATGCTGGTGGATTTGATGTTGATGTGCGTTTATCTTACTTTGTGATATTATGGTACAAACTTTATCTCTGTGGCTCGAATTCATCCAAAGGAAGATGAGCGAGCTACCCATTTGTAAATATCTTTTATTTGATTTCGGGACATTGGCAGGTAGTTTGTTGTTGATGCAGCGGTATGTGTGACAATGTATGGATAGTGATGCGGGGCACATGATTCTTGGGTTGTGTATTATCAACATCTGTGTTTTGGCCGTTGATTATGATTGCGTTTTGGTAAAAGTATGTTTTGCTTTCATTCAGGTTTTGTTGTGATTTGCAGTGAGCCATGTTGATGTCTGTGCGGATTGCTAGTTGTGCGCTGTTATCTGCGTACTGAAATATTTGACTTCTTATGGCTACGTTATGAACATCGTTGATGTATATGTTGAATAGTGTGGGTGATAATAGGGCACCTTGAGGTACACCGTGTTTTACTTGTATACTCCGACTGTGACATGTACCTATTTTTGTTACTTGTGTTCTGTTTGAGAGGTAGTTCTTGAACCATGTATGCAGTGTTCCTCTTATACCTATTGAGTATAGTTTGGTGAGTACTATGTCATGTTCAAGTGTGTCAAATGCTTTGGTTAGGTCAAGCAGAATGAAAGTAGAACTCTAGCGAATCGTGCAAGATCTGTACTCTCAGATGAAGAAGAACTGAAAAAGGAACTACAACATCTTAAATGGACCTTTAAAAACAATGGCTACTCTCTAAAAAATATTAACAACTAATTAACCCACCGTCAACGTAGCAACGTAGAGACACAGGACGACTCCAAAGGTCATATCGTCTTGCCATATATCAGCACACTGTCCAAAAAGCTGAGTAGAATTCTAAAGAAGTTTAACATAAAAACGTGCTTCTCGACTATGCCAAAAATAAGATCACACTTCAACAACTATAAACAACCTCACAACCTTCTACAATTCCCAGGTGTATACAAGGTCACTTGTGAATGCGGAAAGCCTTACGATGGACAGACAGAGAAATTTATCTTACTACGTCTCGAAGAGCATCAGCGTGACACTGCTTATAAAAGAACCAGAGCAACTGCTCTGTCAAGCCATGTCATGCTTTCAATAAACACGAAAAACAAAAGCCACCAACATGAAATAAATTGGACATCAACTTCAAACCAACATATCTGCCATGATGAGGTAAAGCGCCTCATTGTCGAGTCAAAGGAAATCACCTTGGACCCTCTTCACATGAATAACAATCTTAGCTATAATTTGCCTGACTCTTTCAACTCTACTATTAGATACTGGAGATCGTGTGATTCCACACACGCACAGGTGTACAACAGTAGAACTTTAACTCGGACTGTAGTTCAAGCTCATAATAACTGTAATTTACAGTCAAATATTATGGATTTATAATTGTATAGCTAATATATATCATATAATATATATATCATATAATATATATATATATATATATATATATATTATAATAATATATAATAAATAATATATATATATATATATTATTTTTCCTAATATATATTAGTAAAATATCATCTCAAGCAAGTTTTTCTTTCCAGAATGTCAAAGAATTTTTCCCACCTGTACCTGTTTTCCTGTCAACTCCAGCGCAAAACATCCTTGCTGCTAATGCTGAAACTTTACCGAACGTTCAAGAGTAAGAACCATCGTCTTGTCTTCCGTGAAGCCGCATTAGCTGAGGAATGTACAGTCCACATTAATGAAATTTTGGCAGAGGTTTTTCGTACAAGAAGAATATCAGCAATCAGATATCATAGATAATTGCAATCTTCCGGAGAATTTTCGATAAGCATGCGAGAATCAATTAAAGCATCTTGTCGGGAGTCGTCAGTCTCTTCTTCTTTGAGAACACCTTTCATCATTTCGGGATCAGCCTCCTCTCACTCCACTCCGTCCATTCTAAAGGTATTTTAAAGAAAGTTGTCAGATGTCAGAATCTCACTCAATGAAGTCACTCTTACCACTAAGTTTATTATCACTATTTAGACATGCAGTTTATCGGGGGGGGGGGGAAAGCCAACTTCTCCAGATAATAGAAAAGAATCCTGCATTATACGTTCGATCCAAGCGGAAAGAGACAGTAGAAATTTCCAAATATAGGATCTTATAAGAAGAAGAAGAAGAACAGAAGTGTTTGTATTAAAATAGTGATCGATAGAGATGTCCTCTTCCTCCACATGAGATACAGGTGAAGTTTTTGTCCGTTTTAGAGGTTCATCTTTGCCACCCCACTACCATATTTACTCTTTCTTTTCATTCCTCGGCCTTCACGTCCGGCCACTTCATCAGCTGCGGGACCAGACGGCTTTACTGCTCTTCAGCGGGTTTGTCTTCTCATTTTGAAAGATCTAATTGAATTTCTTCTGATTAACAAGTTATATCATCACCTTCGTAACTCAAGAACAATGTGCATTATTAAGAAGGAAGATGCATTTGCACCCTCCAACTGACGCCGGTTACAGTTGTTCCTATTCTCATATGTCTCTTTTTTTATATAAAGTCTTAGCTAAATGTCTTCAGCCATATAACTAGCATGATTTAGGACCTTCATCACTATGGACAGCTTTTTCTCTCTTCTCTCTGAATCCCAACAACTTCGCCGCCCGCCCCCTCTTGCTCTGAATCATGCCTGTACCCATTGGCGGCTCGTGGCTTGAAATCGTGGAGGTGCTGCAACTTTCGAAATATACATACACACTGTAAGTACTGTGTATACGTGTTTGGATAAAATATCAAAATTATGGCAAAAAATTAAAAAAATAAATAAATAAATAAACACAAAAAAATATTGTTTATCATCGATAAAATTATGCAGTTTGGTATAATTCAAAATTACTAAAAAATAAAATCCATTCTTCTTGTTTTATTTTGAGCGAAAAGGTCAATAACTTTTTCCTTGGTGTTTGTGTTACTGTGGTGCATTTCTGAGGTCATAATTGTCAATAACTCCAATAATGTTCTTAATTAAAATCAATAATCAATCATTAATTAAAATCAATAACAAATGTTATGTCTTTAATTGTAATGTCCAAATATTTATAGAGCCGGAGTAAACAGGATAAACACTACGAACACTCTACTACTGGCACAAACTGCGTATAAACAACAGTGACGCTTCTCACTATGACGTGCATATGCCTGCGAGTATAGCAATATGACACTGTGGTAAACACAGTGCTGCTAGTGCCCTCCTAAGTGCTACAAGATGGATTTTTATTATTTTTTATACAAAACAAGAGAATTGTATAGGATTGTTGATGATAAAATTAAATATTACAAGAAATATAAATAAATATATTTATATATTGAGAAAAATTAGGAGTGCTGCAATTCCGCAGTGCCTGTGCACGAGCCTCCCCTGCCTGTACCTCTGGAAAGGCTTTGACAGTGTCTCCCTTCAAGCTGTATAAATGCTGTCGATTGCATGATATTCGGAAGGTTTTAGATATTTAATCCGAAAACTCCCTTCTTATCATCTTTGGCACCAGCTCGAGGTTATACTCTCCGGAAACCCTCTCTCTCTTCTGGTGTCTTCGATGATTTTTAGTAGTCATATTTATTGCTCGCGAGCTCATTGGGAGTCGACTGGTGCTCGTAGAACGTGAACGACAAGAACTGCAGATCAGCCCGTGAGAGTATAGAAGGATTGACTCATGTTGCTCACTTTTACACATGGGGTAGAAGGTGGAATGTAATAATAAGGGTTATCGAGAATACGTTAAAAGAACAAAGATTGATAAACAGAACTAGAACCAGACTAACTTTATACCAAACACACCTGATCTTATAGTAAAGAGAGGAAGTAAATTGTCGTTATTTCCGAACGTGTTGTGGATGGCATAAAGAGTTGCAAAATGAAAGTTCCCGTACGCAGCTGACATTTATATGTTACCTTTCAAGTATGATTGATTTGTTATTATGAAGGACACCCGCAATCACCGTGATGGAAGTCAATGCTTAGTTTCGAATGGCTCATTTTCATGATTGTAAGGAGTGAATGTCACGTGCATAATTGATGAGTTAAAAAACAATAATGTTGGGAATCTTTTTCTATCTCTTATAAATGTAGCGTATTACTTTAAGAAGTATTATTTCAATAAAAGATAAATGAATAAAATTATCTCGGATAAAGATTTGCTGTCAACAAATGCTTAAAAAGATGCACTTTTGTTTTTGCACTTTGAACAAATTAAAATGAAATATGTGACGTATTTGAAACCAAACACAATAGAATTATTCAATTATGCTTACAACACATTTTAACAATACTCCAATACATCCACAAAATCATTGTTATGCGTTTAGCACACAAGGAAGATATTCAGAAATGCCTTATTGTTTTAAATATCTGTTATTTAAAAATATAATAGGTTTCTTTTAAAAAACATATTATATTAATTAATCCTTTTCTAAAAAATTAAAATTTAAAAATAATTTAATAGATATATAACTTCTTTTTGGATTTTATAGTAAATATAAATTTTTAATAGAAAATAATAATTTTTTTATTATTTAGTAAAATATCTTATTTTTAAATATATATATATATATATATATATATATATATGGTGGTGAATTTTATACATACCAAAGCGAGTTTGGAGGAAGCATCCAAAAATTAAAAAAAAGGTACGAAAACTCACTTGTTTATATTCACCTAACAACGGAGATGATGCACATAAAGACAGTAGGAATGTACGCAGTCCTACAAATTCTACAGTATTTGAATAATACCAAAACAATTTCAGAATGTCAACCCACGCAACGTCCTTAAGGCAAAATGCATCTTGTGACGTTCCGGTTAGAATTTATTATCTCCCTTATTATTTTGCATTATAGTAGTAGTTGATAGTTTAGAATTAAAGCCAAGTTGTACAGTTACATGAGATATCATTGTTATCAATTTAGCATATTTATCTTTATTTCAACAGTAAATATCTTTAATATTGCCATCTTGAGTTAATGCAATTACACTATAAAGTTACCAAATCGCACGACATTTCCAAATATTGATATTGTTATAATTGTTAAAATCTTTATATTTGCCCCATTGTCATATCCTTGACCTCGCATGTCTTCAATGGGAATGTTCCATTTTTCCATTATTGTTGCACATAAACCACGTCCTGTGGAATCGAATATATCTGCAAAACGTAAAATGTTTTCCCTGATCTTGACAATTCCATTGTAGCAGGAAACAAAGCGAATAATAATGGTCATTTGTTCTGTTTTATTGCATCAGGTGTGCAGTCTAAAATTATGGAATTATATTTAGATTTTCGAATTGATAATAAAATTGTATCCCTGATTGCATTACTTAAAGTTTCCAATATTTCATTTTGACTGTCTTTACTCAAATAGTGTACTCTATTGTTTCCTTGTAGGGCCCTTTCAACATGATTTTCCATAATGGGATCAAACTTCGCAAACAGTACGACTAATTTTAAAAAAAAAATTGCCGTTATTCCTTTCATATAATTTATCAGATGATCCGCGAAAAGCTAAATTTTGGCTACCAAGGAATTTTATAATTTCAATCAAGCGTTCTAAAACACTAGTCCAATGTTTTCTTTTCCATTTCATACATGCTTTGAGTCTGGAAATCAATAGTAGTTTTGTTTTTTAAATTTTTATCAAGTTCCTTCCATTTTAAGAATTTTTTCATGTGAGCTAAACTAGTCTCATGTCTGTGCAAAGTTGTACTTACATTTCTCCAATCGTTATAACCTTCTACAAGACTACTTGATTCAGTAGGTGCGAAAAGTTTGCAACAAAAGCAAAAAAACAAAATTTAAAGTTTTGGAATAAATGAGCCATGTTCTTGGCACGAGCTCCCCGTTTTCCATTTTTCTATTATAATACGTGTCGCCAAATTTACGTACATATGTATCTCTGGAATATATTATATTTTTCTTTTGAAGAGGCCTCATTTCAATTAAAACAACTCGTAATTTTTCATCAATATTTCCCCATTCACCTGGATCTTCTAAATTTACAGAGACTAACAATGTGTTAGTTTCGTGGACAACTACAACTAAATCTTCTCCTAACTGTTTTTCACTTAAATCCTGCATCTTGTTATCTTGTTCAACAGCTGTAATAGTACTTTCCTTCAAACTGGATGATGTGCACGGTTCGTCAACTCTGATTTCTGATGTATCGAGTTGGTTACAATCTGCATCAGATTATTTTAATATTTTAACAAATTTATTAAGAACCCCGGTTTGTTTCTTAATATCTACTTCTTTCGCAGCATGACGCTTACGATTTTGTACACTTTATGTAAATTTTTGATTCCATTTCTATTTTATACCCACAAGAAATTATTACACAACACGACACAGAGACGAAATAATAGTCCGCACTGCGCTACTGTCAGTAGCCTATTGAGATGCGTACTGTTATAAATCTACTGTTGCTATCCTGTCATTACTGTGACATTGTAAAATTTTATTATTATTTTAACTTTGTATACTTGTAATTTCTATTAATTACTGGTGAATTCTTTTTTCTTTACTTTATACTTTATTCTCCGTTATTCTAATGTAGCTGTGAGCGCTTTCTCTCTCTCAGAATATCTCTTGTTTATATTATTACGTGCTATGTTTACAAGAAAGTCAAATAACATTTATTTACATTACTATGAAATGTACACGAATTTAAACATTAGGGAGATTGCTTTCTCTGTCTTTCTATAAAAACTCTTTAGCAAAATTTATAACCTTTTTTCTTCAACTTTAAAATACTTTCTTTAACACAATACGTTATCTACTATCAGTTTGCAAATTTTACTTATTAAACTCCAAGCTTAATCGCAAAGAGGTTACCTAAATCTCTCTGTTATGTTATCTTTACAAATTTGATATCAACTTCTAACATGCCAATTGATTCTCTTAAGGACACTTCTTAACCTTATTAAACATATATCTTAAAAGTCTTTCTAATACAACTATAAGAGGAATTATATAAACGTTTTGAACTTACAAAGGCTCTGTATCTCACAATTAGTCAAAAGTCTTTCACTAAAAGGTCTATGGCAATTCTTTCATCTCAGATCTTCATCTGGAATTTTGGCTTCGGCTATATCAATTGGGAATGTCGCGGGACTCGTACAGTTCTGGAAAAATGTTATTCTCCCACGGCGAAAAGAAAAACTTACGAGCAAAGATACTTCGGGTAATTTGCCTCGCCTTTTCTCCTCTACTTAGGCTCGTGGAAAATGCCTGGACGACTGCCGTCTCAAGTAGCTTGAATTGCCGCCTCTAAGAAACTGAAAATGCCACCTCCAAGAAAAATGAAATTGTTGTCAACTGTCAATCAGGATCCTTCTGGACTGGAAACTTTCTCTTCTACGGCATTTAGGACTTCTCCTTTCGGCAATTTGAAAGCCCTGTGGCCTAGAAGTCGTTTCTCTCTAGCGACGTCTCGAACCGAGAAGCTCCTTTCTGGAAGCGGAAAACTCCTCTCTCAACCAACGTCTGGATCTGGGATGCTCTCTGACGATGTCTGGAACCGAGCAGCCTCTCCTGTCTCTTTGTGGAGGTCTCTGGAATCAGGCTCCCCTCTACTTCTGCAGCAATCTCTGGATCCATGCAGCCCCTTCTGTTTGCTTCAGTCCCTTTTTATTATACCTCCTCTGAGACCTTGCATGAAGTTTGGCAACCCCCAAAGAATCAGTATGATTCTTTCATCTTACGTTTCAAGTTCGGCACGCCTTTTATTCTCCTCCGCTTTCTTTTAATTGTAAGTTGCCGACCATCGGAAAGTTGTTTGAACCTTTCTGACTGACTTAGCAGATGTTTACACACTCTAACATATTCTGATTAAAGCAGTATATACAGTTAACTTCCAGAGTGTTATTTACAATAACATCTAAAACAAACTATACAGAGACAAACAAAGTTTATTGTTACAATATTCACATGGGACTTAACCTAAGTAAACAATCGAATATAATGTGCTTTGGAATATTTAAGCTACAACCGAGTTTTTACAGTACCATATGACTGGTTACGTAGCAACAAATGTTTTGTACGAAAATTCGTTTCTGCACATAAAAACCGTTCACCGTTTCACTTTAGATTCTGGAGGCAAGCATTTAGCCTGCTCTCGCTTCAAAATTGTAAACAGCCGGCAATATACAATTTTAAAAAAAATTTTATTCGGTGTATCCAGCCTTATTTATTTTAATATTGATCATTCTAAGAATTTTTTGTTTTTATGATAAAAATTTTGTTTCTTAAAAATGAACTTGTGACCGATGCCCTGGTGTCCCCTTCGTAGCAGCGCTGCATGCTACGCATGCTCTGCATGCCCGCTTCCGCCGGCCCTGTATAGAGTGTAAAATTGCAAAGAAGCATCTGTAATAATCATCATCATTATGAATATTATAATAATATCTGTGGTAAACAGTTATTTTGTTATTATTATTATTTTTTAAAAAAATGTATGTACAAGAAAGTATTTGTTATGCATAATTGTCTTCATATAATGTATGTAATTTATCTGAGAAATAATAAAATGTTAAAAAAAATTATTATTATTATTATTATTATTATTATTATTATTATTATTATTTTCTTTATACACTCTTTGTCCAAAAAGAAACCGAACTTTTCGAAAATAGAAGAAACTAGTGGCGCCACCTGTTGTATCTGTTTGTTGTCGTAAGCGGCAAACTTCATTAGTGTTGTGTCAACTCTTTATGATGTAAGAATATGATGAATTGGATCAGATGTTTCTAATAACTGAAATAATTCTTGCTGGGGTGAAGCCATTTATTCTTCATTTCACTCAAAATCCGCGACTTATTCAAGCTATGTGTTTTTTTTTACCAGTAAATGTTAGAAAAATCAAGGCTTTCGTACTCAACTCCTGAAATTTACAAATCGCAAATCTGCCCAACTTTAGAATGCAGTTCCTACTTGGCGGTAATGACCCAAACACCTCTTTCAAAATGCTAAATTGTATCAAGTGAAGAGCTATTTGCTTGTTACATTACCTCTTTCTGACTGACTGACTTTCGACGGTCGTTTTCTCACAGGCACTCTATCTCTATATTATCTTTCAGATAAATTAAATTAAAATGATTAAAATACTCTGAATAAGAGGCACATGTTGAAAGAATCAAGGGGCCATTCTGAACGATACCTGGAAAAATCTAATTAACTCCCTCAGTTCAACAGAGCTACAGTACGCAAATAATCATATTACGCGTTTGCATGTAACGCGTGTTCATGATGCTGAGTAGTTATGTCACGCGAACGTGTCACCCTAGCTACCTAACAGGTACTAACGGTTCTTTGTATTTTTAAACCTATTTTGCATTTACCTTTTTTTGTACTATGCAAGCCTTGAGAAAGCTGGTCAGTTACTAGCGAAACCGGTAGGCAATTTGTAAGAGCTTAAGTACGTTATAAATATATGGTCTATGTAACAATAAATCTTTATTTTGGGTAATATACTATTTAAATAACAGAAAACAATATATCAGCTATGGTACCTTCCATAGTACAACACAAATTATAAAATACGGAGTCATGCAAGATTTGGTGATACGACTTTTCCTATTTTTAATTTGTGCGAATGATCTGTGTGAGTGGTGAGTGTATCACGTGCGTTGCATTTTTGTAGTAACCAATATAGCTTGGTTACACACATTGTATAATTACTTCCTATCTATTTCCATTTTCTGTTCTTTATTCTCAAGTGTTTTAATGTCAATCTCTATATTGGAAAATAATTGTAATATATATATATATGACCCTTGATCTATATATATATATATATATAGATCAAGGGTCACATACTTTAAATTTCAAAAGGTGCAAATTCTTCCAACTGCGATGCGAAGGTGCTTGCTTCACCAACTATTATATAAACCTTAGTTTTTAATCCTGGGCATGAATTTATCTACTAGTATTACGTTGGTTACACATTACTTTGAGCTGCACAGATAACATTCGAAATCACTAATGCTATTAGTGTAGAATGTTAACCTCAAATAGCCTTTTGAGGTTAACATTCTACGTCTAACTGCAACGAAGTAGAAACTAATGAAATTTTAACTTCTAAATTCTCAGAAATATTATTAATGTTAACAAGTAGTTTGATATTGAAGACAATTCTTACAGCAAAGAAAGGCAATACACGATTGCTAAACAATAACATTATTATTATTATTATTATTATTATTATTATTATTATTATTATTATTATTATTATTATTATTATTATTATTATTATTCTTGGCTGGATGGGTGAAGCAAGATTGCTTTTCATATTCCCCGTTATCTGTAGAAAAAATGTATGCATGGGATGATATAGTGCTATAAGTTCTGATCATGGCAGGAGAGTAACGGCAATAGCCGAACCCCAGTTAAAACTTCATAGCCATCCATTTTCCTCCCTGGGTACCCATTTTAGTCGCCTCGTACGACAAGCTACTAACCTCCCATGAGTAGCCGAAAGATCGTCCAACTCAGTGTTGGCCCACTCAGTCAGAGGCTCACTCTACCACTGAGCAGAGCCGCTCATATTCCAGGGAAAAGCATCCACCGACAAGGCCCCACATGGGCCACGCCGGAAAATACCCTTCCCGGAGACTCAAAATGCTCTCTCAGGGAAAACCCCCCGAAATCTAAGCCCTCCTCACCGGGAGCGAAATTCCGGAAGAAACCTAAGAGACCAAAACTCTCGAAACTCTGCGTCCATTTAGTAACCTGTTACGACATGCTTGGATTTGCATTGGTTCTGTTCTTATCCCGACAACCACACGAGGAACAACATTAATAGCCCTTATAAGGACTGGCTTAAAGGGGCGAAGCAAGAATGCTTTTCATCTTCCCCCTTATCTGCAGAGGACAGTTTAGGGATAAGGTGTTATTGAGCTATTAAAGCTCTGATCATGGCAGGAGGATAACGGCAATAGCCGAGCCTCAGTTAGAACTTCATTGACTACAGCATTGCCATCCATTACCCTCCAAGGGTATTAATCAGCGCATCTCACGATCGATTCACTCTTCGAACAACATCATTAACAACAACAACAACAACGTTACTGGCTTAGTGGGTGAAGCATAAAATGCTTTTTGTTTTCCCCTTTGTGTGTGTCGAGAAGCTTCATGGTGAGCCTTATGCTCACACTTTGTGAACTATGGAGTTAGCTCTGTTCTGCTCAGAGCAGGATTGCCTTGGGTCTTTTATGTTTTGATAGTCATTTTCACTATAACTGGAAGCATGTCTGATTAGTTGTTTGGGATGAGAGTGTGCCTTGCTGAAGAACTTTTCCGCATGGTCATGAAGGAGAGAGAATGGATGTCTGGAGTTCCGGTTTCTCTGTGGATCTGCGTGTTTCTGACGAATCATGGGGCGTCCAATATCATCCACAGGCATTTGTTTTGTATCCTCTGTAGTTTCAGGATGTTAGATTTGGATGTGTGCTTCCATGCTAGGGATGCATATGTGATTACTGGTGGTATTACCATCTGATATAGTAATAGCTTGTTACGCGTATCCAATTTGCTGTTGCGATTGATCAGCGGATAGAGTTGGGCTATAGTTCTGGATGTCTTTGTGCCTATGAGCTTGATGTGGCTGTTGAAATTTAGCTTTTTGTCTAGCTGTACTCCAAGGTATTTGGTTTCTGTCTGCTATAGTATCTTTTTTCCGAGGAGTTGAATGTCATCATGGATGAAGGCTTTGTGTCTGGTGACTAGTATAGCTGAGATTTTGACTGGGTTTACTTGTATCCTTCAATCCGAGAACCATTTCTCTAGCTTTGTGATGGTGTCCTGGAGAGGACTGATCCCCAGGTGTGGGCAGAGAGATCTTGTCATTATGGCTGTGTCGTCAGCATGTACGGCTGTGATGGTAGTCCTCAGGTTTTGTGGAATGTCAGCCACGTAGATTGTGAAAAGTAAAGGAACCAACAGGGATCCCTGTGGTACTCTTGCCAGGATTTGGCGCCTAGTTGAGATGGTGCCATTTATTTTTATCTGCATGGATCTGTCAGTGTGGTATGATTTTATTAGACGAGTAAGGTTTGTTGGAATGTTGGCCTGAATGAGTTTGTAGAGTAATCCTTGATGCCATCCCTTATCAAAGGCCTTGGCAATATCCAGAAAGACTGCAGCTGTGTGAAGGTTCCAGTTGTATCCTTGAGTAATATGCTCCACTAGTCGGTGTATTTCTTGCACTGTGTTGTGCATACGGCGGAAACCAAATTGTTCGTTTGGAATTATTCCTATTTGGTCTGATTTTTCTTGTAGTCTTGAGAGGATGATTTTTTCAGCAATTTTTCCTAGGTTGAAAAGCAGGCTTATTGGACGGTAGCTTTGCGGGAGTTGTGGAATGTTTCCTGGCTTTTTTATTGGTATGATGTCGACTGTTTTTCATGCAGTGGGGAAGTGTTGTATCCTCAGTATTGCATTGGTTATGTTAACCAGGTGCACAATAGCCTTTTGAGGAAGTAGTTTGATGATTCTATTTGTAATTCCAACTGGACCTGGAGCTTTTTTGTTGTTTAGATTTTTTATGATGTAGGTTATTTCCATTGGAGTAGTGGGTGATGCTGTCTGGTTTGCTTGAGGTCTCCCTTAAGGTATGCTTGACCTGCTGGTAGACTTTATATATGTGGGTGATGTTTTTGTTGTTATATGATAGACTGCATTGTTTTTCTAGATTTTCTGCTATTGCTTCTGCTTTTTCTTTATCAGTGTGCGCTGTTCCATGTGGGACAGAGGGTTGTGTTTGGTGCGCAGGATCTTCATAAATTTCCATATTGTGTGATCTTCTGGGTTGAGTGATGACAGTTTATTGTCCCAGTGCTGATTCATGTGGATTTGAAGTGCTTTTCTGACTTGGTTGTTCACGTTGTCCAGTGGTTTCGTGTCCTGTGGGGATCTTGTGTTGTGGTATCTTTTTCTGGCTTTGTTTTTTGTTCTGATGAGGTCCATGATGTTTTCTGGGAACCGACTGGTTGGGTGGTTAGTGGTGGTTTTGGTGACTATTTCTAGTGCTTTTTTGATTTGGTTTGTTAGATTTCTTACTGCTTCATCTATTTCTTCTTTTTGATGGATGATGGGAGCAGGGCCAATGTATTCTGGTAGGATTTTAGCTAACCTATCCCACGATATGAAGGTGTGCTGGTGGGCCAGTTGGTCTTGCGTGCAAGTTTGATCAGGATTGGGTTGTGGTCAGATGATAGTTCATTGATCGTCTGAAGTTTGTATTGATAACTGATGTTTCTAAGCATAGCTATGTCAAGTGCATCTGATCTGCCATGAGGGTTGTAATGAGTGTGCTCAGTGGGTCCTGCTACCACAACTGAGTTAAGTGTTGAATAGTTGTGTAGTATGCGTCCACTTCTGTTGTTGGTGGTGCTGAACCATGCGGTGTGTTTGGCGTTCAAGTCTCCTGCTATGATGGTGGGATCTGTGGTGCCAAGGACGGCATTCAGGTCTGCTGTCAGTAGAGGGTTGCTTAGTGAGTTGTAGGCGGCATATATCTTGAGGCTTCCAGCATTGCTTGTATGGACTTGTATTCCTGTAGTCTCCAGGTTAGTAGTCTTTGGGTTGGATATGGCATTGTGGTGGAGGTACGGTTTGATGTTGATGGCACTGCCTCCCCCCCTCTGGTGCTGAGTCTATCCGTTCGGTACGTTGTGTATCCTCTGACTTTTGGGTTGTTGACAGGTGTTAGGTGGGTCTCGTTGATCAGCATTATGTCCGGGTTGTGTCTTTGTGCGAATTCCTGTAGTTCTAGTGTCTTGTTGGTGAGGCCGTTGGCATTCCAGGCTGCAATTAGAAACGAGTTGGGTTTTACTTTTGTTTTATCCATTGTTGAATGCTGTTAGTATGGAATGGGTTCCTTGCAGGAATCTCTTTGTGGAGGATGGAGTTGAGTTTGTTCTACTAAATTCCTGCAGCATAGTGGCTAGCGAGGCAATCAGTATTGCTGTGATGTTGGACCCTATTTGATTGCTTTGCATTGTGTCCTTTGGCCGGGCGACTTCTGCATAGGTCTTGGTGGGAGGTTGAGCCCTTTCCTGACTTTTGTGGATAGGGTTTTGTTGGTTTGATGACTGTGCAGCTGAGATGCTTTGAGTGGTCCAGATTGGGGGAGGTTGGACGGGTCTTGTAGTTCCGTGATTTCTGAAATGGTGGTTGCATCCTTTGTAGTTTGCTGGGTGGGAACCTCACAATTGACACATTTGGCTGGTGTGGTTCTTGGTTTTGTGCATGTGATGGTTTGATGTTTCTCACTACACTTCAGTCATGTGAACTCGGCTTTACATAGTCTTTGGGCATGGCCAAACTTTTGGCAACGATGGCATTGCCCTGCTGATGCCCTTTTCCTAAGTGGTTCTGTTGTTATCTTAAGTCCATAGACTGCGGTTATGTCCTAAATTCGTGTTTGCATGTTCTGGATCTCAAATAATACTAATGCCATCGGTCGTTTATCGGATCTGAGCATCTGGCTGTCATTGATTGGTGTTAGGCCCTGCTGGGGGAGGTCTGCCGCGATTTCCTCGGAGGTAATGCCTTCAGTGACACCTCGGCGTACAACCTTGAGATTTCTTTCGCTGCTTAGTGCGAAGGTGTGGTAGTGTAGTTTGTTGTTGTTGTCCATCATTTTTGTTATTCCTCTGTAGTCTGTGACTGTTGTTGGTTGAATTTTTTGTTCATCTGGTTGAGTGTCGAATTTTTTAAATAATAATCCATGACTGTTCTGTTCGTTATTAAATCTAGTAGGTGGTGATTGGGGAATTGCGTATGCGCGCAAGTAGAAATCCCACAGGTCTTGAGACCTGCCGGCAGAAATTCTGTAGAAGATACCGCAGATGCAAAGGACTGCCAGTAATATCGAGCGATTAACTAAATGAGCGAAGCAATAGCAAATTAAATTTCACGAAACGAAGAACGCATAACGCATAACGGTTCTGACTTGATGGGTGAAGCATAAATGCTTTTCATATTCCCCTCCATCTGAAAAGGAAAGTTCTTTGGGTGAAGAATTATTGAGCTTTAAGCTCGCCCTGAAAGGGCAGTGAGGTTAACTCTGTTCATCTGAGCAAAGAATTGACTTGGGTCTCTTATATTTGCAGAAATCTGCTTCATTATAGTCTGAAGCTTGCTTGATCAGTGATTAATTGTCTTATTGAAGAACTTTTCAGCTAGGTCATGAAGAAGAGTTGTGATGTAGGGAATGCTGACGTATCTGTGAATTTGGGAGTTTCTGATAAACCATGGAGCATCTAAACTCATTCTCAGACATTTGTTTTGTATTATCTGCAGCTTCTGAATATTTGTCTTCGAAGTGTGACTCCACTCAGGAGATGCATAAGTTATGACTGGGCGTATTACCATCTTGTATATGAGTAGTTTGTTCTGAGTATCTAATTTACTTTTTCTGTTGATCATGGGGTAGAGCTGCGCTATTGCTTTGGATAACTTTGAACTTATGTGTTCTATATGGTTGGTGAATTGTAGTTTTTTTATCCAGAATTGCTCCAAAATATTTGACTGTATTCTGCCATGGGACTTTAACACCTAGTAAATGTATATCTTCTTTGATTTGGGGCTTTTTTCTAGTGAACAGTATGGCTGAGCTCTTCTGTGGATTGGTTTGAATTCTCCAGTCCATAAACCATCTTTCCAGCGTGTGAATGCTGCTTTGGAGTCTCTTAATAGCCAGTTTTGGGCTGAGAGATCTTGCTAATAATGCAGTGTCATCAGCATATAATGCAGTGATTGTTGAGCTTGGGTTTTGAGGGATATCAGCAATATAGATAGAAAACAGCAAGGGGGCCAAGAGTGAGCCCTGCGGTACTCCCGCCAGAACCTTGCGTCTGGTTGATATAGTTTCATTTATTTTGACTTTGCATGTATCAATCTCTGAGGTAAGAGTGAATTATTTTAACTAGGTTAATAGGTATATTGAATGCGATGAGTTTGTAGAGAAGACCTTGATGGCACACCTTATCAAAAGCCTTTGCAGCATCTAAAAAGACTGCAGCTGTATGAAGATTCCGGTTGAAGCCTTCGGAAATGTATTCGATCAGCCTGTGGATCTACTGAACAGTAGAATGTTTTTTGCTGAATCCAAATTGCTCATTTGGGATTATATGTAGTTGGTCCGTTTGTGATTGAAGTCTAGTAAGGACTACTTTTTCTGCAATCTTTCCAAGGTTAGACAGAAGACTGATAGGTCTGTAGTTTTCAGGGAGTTGAGCGTTTTTTTCCCATCTTTTTGATTGCTGTGACATCTGCTATTTTCCATGTTAAAGGGAAATACTGGAATCTGAGGATGGCATTAATTATGTTGACTAGATGTACAATGGCTTTTCTGGGGAGAAGTTTAATTATTCTGTTTGAAATTCCATCTGGGCCTGGAGCTTTATTGTTGTTCAGGTGGGTTATGATGTTTATAACTTCTGTCGGAGAGGTGGGTATGAGAGATTCTAGATCATCCTTTTGTTCTGTTATGGCCTACCTAACTCGGCGGTGAATCTTGTAGATAAGATTGATGTTAAAATTTTCATATGAGGGGTTGCATTGACTTTCCAAGCTGTCGGCTAGAGCCTCTGCTTTTTCCCCATCATTGTGAGCTATTTCTTTCGAGGTTTGAATTGGGGGTAAAAGTTGCCTTTTGGTGCGTAAGGTTCTCAGAAACTTCCATATGGAGTTGTCCTCAGGATTTAATTTTGTTAGCTTAGATTCCCACTCCCGGTTTCGATGTGCCTGGAGGGCTTCACGTACTTGTCTGTTTAATTTGTTCAAATTTGCTTTATCTTGAGGGGCTCTTGTATTATGATACCGCTTTCTGGCTTTGTTTTTTAGTCTAATTAAATCCATAATTTCCTCAGGGATCCGTCCACTAGGGTGAAAAACTGTGGTTTGGGTAACTGCCTTTATTGCATTTTTTATTTGATTGGTAAAGTTGTTTGCAGCCATTTCTATCTCCTCTTTAGTGTGAATAGTAGGAACTGTGCCAATATGATAAGGTAAGATTCTGGAGAGTTTGTCCCAAGATATGAAAGAGTGGGGAGGAGAGAATTGTTCTTGTGTACCAAGCTTAAGTATACAGTATCGTGGCAGTGCTATAAAACGGAGCGCACAAGGCGCGAACTTCAATGAATGAGTGAGTGTGAATTCTTTGCCTTTAGTTTCTACTAAGTTTTCGTCTGTTGATCTGATAAAACGGAGCGCACAAGGCGCGAATGGGAGAACGGACGTGTTACTTTAGACTGAGCCTGATTTCATTGCATACAAGGTTTCTCAGTAATCTCACATTGCACTGGTGCTAACATAGTGTGATTCCTACTGTCTCCCCCTCTGCACGAAAAGTGCAAGAGGTCAGATGGCCGGCAGGCCCCACCCGCAATGAGGACCAGTGGTGGTATTAAGGTTTTATAGGGAGGTAGGTTTCTAACTGTGGCCAAGTGAGATAATGATACTTCTTTTCCCAAACTAGTAGGTTCTAAGAAGATTTTGCTAGTAGACCAACTCAGTCTACAGGACATTTGCTGGCAGGCTTCAAGCCCTTCAGGATCATATATTGCTAGTAGTCCATCTAGGTCTACAGGATACTTTGCTGGCAGGCCCCTGGCCCTGCGGGATTATTATACTGCTTTTAACCCATCTCTGCTTGCAGGAAATCGCCACTTTGAGATGGACAACATCAAAGATCACATCCAGTTCCTTAACAAGGAGCAGTCTCTAGAAGTGCTCAAACTTATAATAAGCAAATTAGAAACTGACTGGCCAGGATTCATAAAAGAGTACATTCACTCTAATGAAGGAGAGGAGGAAGAGAATGGGATCTCACAAGAGGATCTCATTGCTGCTCTGTCACCAAAATCCCCCAGTCAAAACATCTCTCAAGGGGAGCACTCTTACAAAAGAAGAAGAATCATAGAAGACCAGATGGATGAAGACACATGTACATTAGAAGTCCCAAAGAACACCGAAAAGGTTCCACCAGTAATACTAAGGGACAAGGACAAATGGACCACTGTCACCACAGCCCTTAAGGAACACAAAATTGCATATTCCTGGGCAAAAAATCAAGATGAAAGAGTCAAAATCCAACCAGCCTCAGTCACTGACTACAGACAGCTGACCAGACTAATGGATAACAAAAGTCTCCCATATCATACTTTACCCAGCGAGAAAAATCTCAAGGTTGTGCTTCGCGGAGTGACCGAGGGTGTCACCTGTGAAGAAGTCACCACTGATCTCATGAGTCGGAACCTAACACCAGTGAAAGTGAGCAGGATGCTCAGGGCAGATAAAAGACCAATGCCACTAATACTCGTAGAAATTGATAAGACACAGAAAGAGATTTATGAATTAACAACGATATGTGGCCTCAGAATTTCTACTGAACCACTAAGGAAGAAGTCAATGGCTGGGCAGTGCCATAGGTGCCGAAGGTTTGGCCATGCCCAAAAACTCTGCATGGCAAATTACAGATGTTTAAAATGTGGCCAGGGCCACCAGACAGTCATGTGCACAAAACCAAGATCCGCTCCAGCTAAATGTGCAAATTGTGGAGGACCTCACCCTGCAAACTACAAGGGATGCATTACACACCCAAATAACCGAGGATTACAAAAAACTACCCCTCCAACACAATTCAGCGATGCTCAAGTCAGCCGTGCTAATCACACCTTAGCCCAAACTATCAGTAGCCCAACAACTCAAGAAAGGAAACAAATGCCTAAAACTTATGCAGAGGCAGCACGAACAAAGGCTACTCCATCTCATGACCATATAGGCTCAAATCTAACTTCAGTACTAACTGACTCACTAGCTACCATGTTACAAGAATTCAGTTTGACGAATCCTTCACCATCCTCCACGAAAAGATTCCTACAAGGTACCCACTCAATTCTGACAGCCCTCAACAATGAATAGAAGAAAATTCCATCCCAACTCTCTCATGATCACTGCATGGAATGCCAACGGACTCAAAAACAAAATTCTAGAACTACAAGAATTCACTCACAGATACAATCCTGATATAATTCTAGTAAACGAAACACATCTCAGGCCAGCTAATAATCCCAAATTACAGAACTATACTATGTATAAAACAGATAGACTAACCGGAAGTGCAGGAGGAACAGCTACAGTGTGTTCGGGATAAATTTGACATATTTATAATTAATTATATTTTTCCGTAAGTTACATGTATTAACACACACTTCTCTTCATTTAAAAGTTTGGACCCTTCTTCATTCATATACAAGATGTCAGAAAGGATGGATAGCTGGAACCCACCTGAATCATGGAAGAGAATAACTTGTATCATGATGATTCGTGCCCGCCATCAAAATAAGGATATTACGACTGCTGCCCAATGCTCCCTGAATACAGTAAAAACAATCAGGCATGAACTAGAGACTTGCAATGGTGACTACGAGGATGTAGCAAGAAGAAAGATCCCTAGCAGACGATCTGATTGCGTTCGTACAGCAGAATTCCTCGCAAATCTGCAGGAACAGGTGTTGAAGAACCCTGGCATTGGAATTCGGGCTTTGTTCGTGGAGTTGCTAACTGTAGTCAAGCCCTGGATAACAAGGGTAGCCAATGGTAGGCCGTATGTATGGCAGCAGGATTCGGCCCCTTGCCACACCTCTGGGAAAAGTCAAAAATGGTTGTCTGAAAATTTCTACGACTTCACCAGTCCAAATGTTTGGCCTCCAAACTCCCCAGACCTTAACCCCATGGATTATTTTGTATGGGGCGCAGTTGAAAAAGACACCAATCGCACTTCCAGTAATACAAAAGCCCAGTTAATGGATAAAATTAAAACAGTTTTTGCGGCCCTTCCCAGGGAGACTGTAGCATCAGCTTGTTCGAGGTTCCGAAGCAGAATTGAAGCTGTGATCGATGCTAATGGTGGTTATTTTGAGTAAATCTTGTTGATAGTATTGTAATTAACTCTGCCTGTAATGTCTTTTTGTCAATTCATTAAATTTAATAGATACAAAGAAGATTTTCTTTTTCCTTACGAAACTGTCAAATTTATCCCGAACACCCTGTATATACATTAAAGACTATCTAAGCCACAATGTTCTGACCAATCCCCAAACCAAGAACCTAGAGATAACAGGCATTGAAGTTAATACCAACAACGCTGGCAATATCAAAATCTACGCTGTATATAATCCACCCAACATTCCATTGCTGGTATCCGATTTGGACCCCATTCTCGGCTCCATCATCATGACTTTAATGCCAAACATACAGCGTGGCATAGCTCCACAATCAATGACAAAGGTCGAATTCTAAACCATTACGCAACGCAAAAAGAAACGAAAAACGCTTACCTTCCCGATTAATTAAAAATCTTTATGCTTATTAAGAAAAGGTGTTAAAATAATTTTTAAATTAAAAATTAAATTTTTATTAAAATTTGAATTTATAAAATATAAGTTAAGTAAATAAGTATACTTAATATATTTTTATTTATTTATTACTTACTTATTTAATTTATTTGAAAAAATTGAACGATACAAGTGATCCAGACAACCCATTCCATTTTCTAGTATAAGCATACAATTTGTGTTATATTAGAGTATTAAATTTCTCATTCATTTCAGATGTTTTGGATCCTCGGAATTTCACAGTAATTCCATATTCATCGCTTTTCTGAACTGGAATTTATACCTTTCTCATTAGCTTCATCATGAACGACTTTAAGTTCAGCTGAAAAAGCAGAAATTCTACCTTTTCGATTAGATTGAAAAGGTAGAATTAGATTGAAAAAAGTTGTTAACGTAGTAACTGTTAACACCCAATTCAAGCATGCGGATGGTAAATTATATTTTTTTATACTTTATTTTATTTTTTTAATGAGAATTCTTCCCATCTGCAAAAGATTGGAAACTCTATAGTGTATTAGTAGTGTGGGCGGGCTAAATGCAGATAAATAAAAAATATATATTCATGTTTATTAATAAATTTTTTTGAAAAATAATCATAAAAAATTAAAACCAGAGAAATCTTGAAGAAGGATAAATCAGGAGCAACACACAATTAGTATTCAGTCCTGAGGAAAAAAACATAGTTGGTTGAAATTATCGCCGTTAGATGGCAGCATTCCAAGTAGATGGTAATTCCTGAATAACAAGTGATTACTTGCATTGTAAGAAAACTTTCTGTTCAGAAATATCACTATTTTTATCTAACACAAAAGAATATTTGAGTATAATAGATGCTGCTTCGTTCCATAAAAACTGAATCACCACTAACTTCTCAGTTATAGTTATTATCATTTTAATAAATTATATATATATATATATATATATATATTATAAAGTAATAATAGTATTAACTTGAAAAAGTATAAGCATTATTTGATAGGTCCTAAGTTGAATTACATTAAGGACGATCATTATATTTTTTCAAGGAATTATTATTATTAGTAGTAGTAGCAGTAGTAGTCTAACAGGAAATGCTAGATTATTAATAAAATTTTCTGGCCTTGTACTACCTTTAGCTGCGTCTAGCGTAATTGCAAATAATTGCAATCATTCCCGATGCAAGATCTCTAACGCTTTTATTTTTATATTTTATTCGCTCATATTTTTCCTTTTATTTTCTCTTTTTAATTTTAAATACATTGTTAGTAATTTCTTTGTACGTAGTGGCGCCATCTATTGGATCCCTTTCTGTATTTCTTTGATGTCCATTAGAATGAAAACATGCCAAGTTGAATGACTTAATTCTAGTATTTCAGTGCAGAGAAAATTAATAATACACAGACATTTTTAGTGGATAAAAGATACAATAAAATACATGTAAAGATCAGTAGATTACATTGGTGTTTAGAATGAATAAGTTGAAGGAACGTATTATGAAAGTTAAAGAAGAAAGTTCTAAATATGGTCTTAAACTTTATCTCAAAAAGACAAACGTTGTGGCAACATGTGAACTTAATGATTTTGAAGTAGATGGGGAGAAATTGGAAGTAATTAACAATTTTTTGCTCCTAGGATCCCGTATTGATAGAGATGGTTATTGTACCGAAGAAGTTAGAAGAAAATTATTACTCGGAAAAAAAGCAATGACAAATTTAAGCAAGATCTTTAAAGATAAAGATATTAGCCTCGCAATAAAAATCGGAATCGTGAAAGCAATGATATTCCCTGTGGTACTGTATGGATGGGAAAGTTGGACCCTGAGAAAGAGTGAAAGAAGGAAGATAGATGCATTTGAATTATGGGTTTGGAGACGCTTACTAAGAATACCATGGAGTGCAAAGGAATCCAATAAATCAGTGATAGACAGAATAAAGCCAGATTGCTCCCTCGAAACTATGATCATCAAGCAAAAATTGTCATATTTCGGACATATTATGCGAGCAAATGACAGTCTGGAGAAGAAGATGATGATGCTTGCTAAAATGCGCTTGGAAATTCTGAAAGGTATGGTCAGGGACAGATTTTAATGGCAGTGTATGTTCACAGAATCACCAGAAGTCTAAAACAACTCGATGGAACATAACAACAACGAAAGTGCATTTTAGCTTATCCTCATGTAGAAGTTATGCGGGCTGGAATACTACAGTTTTTTTTGTTTGTTTTTTTACTTTTTTCCTAAGCCAAGGAGCATAAAAGTTTACAAAATCCAACTTCCAATAACCGGCCGACATTCTTATGCTACCCTTCAATCAAGTATGCTTGCTTCGTTAGCTGAATTAACTCCTACAGGAAGTCAATGATTTGTGTTGTATGCCTCATTTTCAGCACAGTTTTATTAAAAGTAGGGAACGAATGTCACGTGCATAATTATTAGTTAAAAATAAGAATGTTGAAACCCTGTTATAAATACAGTTTATTACTTTAAGTAGCACAGTTTCAATAAAAGGCTGATTAAATTAAAAAAATCGTCCCAATAAATGCCTAAAATTGTTATCTCAGATATAAATTGCTTGAAACTAGGAGAAATGTTTCAAAAGGACTTGAAATTTCTTTGTGTACTTTGAACAAATCAAAATAAGATATGAGATGCCTTTTGCAGTAATATTACACTGACTGTTCATAGTCAACATTCCAGAGTGCGAGATGAACTGAAATCGTAATATAAAAGGGGGTTTATACAGTGGGGTCGCAATTAACCGATGGTGGGTTAAGCGAACATGTTACTGAATTTAAAAAATGGCTTGAAAGAAAAAAAAAACAATTTTCCAATATAAAATAAGGGACATTTTAAATAAAAAATGTTCACGAATGAAAAACATAAATATTTAAAAAAATTAAACAAAAATTTTTAAGACTTAAATAAGAATGAACCCTTGTTCTTCGAAAAGACTAAATCCTATTAACTTTATTAATGTCTGTCGGACCTTTCTCATGCAACTCCTTCAGCACATAAAGGACATTGCGGTGATTGAAATTGCAAAACTGTGTACCAATCATTTTGTAGAATGCCAAGACGCTTCAATAGATGGTTGGGAACATCCTATTCCCATTAATAAATTTTTCTCAGTCCTTCCACAAAAGGAATATGTTTTCAGATGAAGCAGAATAGTACTTTACAATCACCATCGCAATCAATTTAAGTAGAAACAAAACTCCAAAAATTTCAAATTATCAAAAACTTGCAAAAGATCATTATACGTATATCAACTTGCTTGTTACATACCTTTCACACACACTGAAACTTCTTGACACAGTTTTTTTTCAAAATTAATATTTTTATGAATCTTTTAAAGCTCTGATCATGGCAGGAGGGTAACAGCAATAGCCAAGTCTCAGTTAGAACTTCATTGGCTACAGTATAAGTAAAGCCATCTCTAAACATTAGGACGATCCCTAGACCACTCGATAGGGGCCGAAAGACCGTCCAACTCAGCGTTGGCTCCACTCAGTGACGGGTTACCCCACCACCGAGCAGAACCGCTCATATTACAGGGAAAAGCATCCACCTATACAGCCACTCACCGGGCCATGTCGGAGAACACCCTGCCCTGAGACTCAAAATGCTCTATCAGGCAAACCCCTTCCTCACCGGGAGCAAACCTAAGAGAGCGAAACTCAGCGTCCCAGCGGGTAACGGCAATAGCCGAGCCTCCTTCATTGGCTCCAACATTGCCATCCATTAAAAATTACCCTCATAAAATCTTTTATTAAATAAATCTTTCATAAAATAAATTTATAAATTTTATAAATAGGTTCGACCGGTTCCCGAGTTAGTCGATCTCTGGCACGGGCAAGCAGGTTTTTCCTCCCGGAAACTCGGGTTTTTCGTCCTGTAAACTCAAGAAAATCGACCGTAGAACCCACACTATTTCAAACAGTAAATATATTGTGTTAGAGTTAGGGACCACAAGATGGCGGCACATTTGAGCCGTCTCTCTTCACTGCGTACCGCTTAATTAGTGATAGCCTTGGGCCATCTATCTCTGATTGGTGTCAGTGGAGATTGAACTGCCCACTCAGTCTCTAAACGTTAGATAGGGCTAAATGGCCTCGCCTACTCCCCGTATACGGGAATAAAAAGGCGTTAGCTGATTTTTTTTTATATATATAAATAGGTATCTTTAAAAACTCATAATATTATTTAGTTTTTTAAAAAAATAAAAATAAATAAAAAAAAGTTCATATGTATATGTCAACCACGTGGTATATATGCCAACCAGGCTGGCTAGGGATACTGCTTGATGAACCCATTCTAAACTATACATCTACGATCCCATCTCTAAGGAAAGTGGGGCTGGTTTCTTCGAAATCGCATTCAAATTTCTGCTAGTTGTATTCAGACCACTGTCTAAATGTTGCTATAAAATAGCTATCAGAAGTGTAGTGTTTTTGATACGACGGAAAACTTACCACAAATTCTTAAAAGGGGGTATAAATGTAGGCACTTAAAAGAGAAAACAGTGCATTATATGCTGTATTTGCACAAAGAAAATTGTATACACGTTAAAGATACCAAGAAATTGTATACTTGGTTTAATCCTTTTCCCAAGTAAGCAAAATAAAGTTTTGCGTGTGAAATATATTCATGTCTGACCGACTTGTATATAGAGGCTAATAACTTCATATCATTTGCATCAGTATGTATCCCATAATGCAAAGAACACCCCCTTTCAGGCGTAGGGTGCAATGCATAATGGGAAGAGCCACTACACAGACCAGTTTCGACCTTTATTGGGACCTCTTCAGTGGGAGCAGACTCACTGAAGTGGGTCTGACTCCCTCTGAAGTTGATTTATACGAGATACAAAAGGTGAAGATGCAAGAAGATAAATGGTGAAACACCTTTGTTTACTAGTATATGAGGTGTGTATGACTTCTACATTACTTCAAACCTTGGTATCCCTCCGGGGTCTGATTCTCACTGAAGAGACCTCAATAAAGGTCGAAACCGGTCTATGTAGTGGCCTTCCCATTATGCATGTCTGAAGGGGGGGTGGGTTGTGTATTATGGGATACATACTGAGGCAAGTGATATCAAGTCATAGCCTCTCTATACAAGTAGCTCTGACGTGAATAGATTTCACGCGCTAAACTGTTTTGCTTACTCGGGAAAAGGATTAAAACCAAATATAAAAATTTCTTGGTATCGTTAGAGTATTTCACACCCAAGGTAAAACTTTCTCCAAAATTACATACATTTATACATCCGGCTCGTAGTACAACTGGAAGAAGGTTGCGCTCTTCGATGGGAAAAGACCTATTTTCGATTCCCTCGTTGCGATGAGAGGCATCCTTAGATGGACTTCAGCAATTGACAGAGAGAGAGAGAGAAGATTTAATAGGAAAGTAGCAGGGTTTTGGGGCAAACAGGCTCTAGTGCACACGTAATTTACAGACAAAAAATACCGCTGCTGTAGGGTGCTGTGCTGATGAAGGTTTAAGCAGTGTATATGGAGGATTGCGTAGGGTAGTGCCTTCCCACGATGAGTCCTTGGACCCCTTGGAGACATCATATAATAATAATAATAATAATAATAATAATAATAATAATTTTTTTATAATTTGTTTTATAAAATAATTTTATTATTTTTTTTTGTTTTTATTGATTGCTAAAATATTTACACATCCAATACACATCTTGAGTGACATTGCAACTTATAATTTTACAGAATTCAGCACTAAATGCTTTATTTTCTACATTGGATTTCAATTAATACTTTTAATAATACTTTTTTGCCTTTATATTTATGTATTAACAACACATGTTCTTCTAATATTAACAATAAAGATTATACAGAATTTTTGAATATAGAATATAATAATTTTACAGAATTCAGCTCTAAGCGCTTTATTTTCTACATTGATTTCAACTAGAATTTTTAATAGTATTTTTTTTGCCTCTATATTATGTATTTACACATTTTCTTCTAATGTTAACAATGAAGATTATTCAGAATTTTTTGTATAATAATTTTGTTTTGTTTGTATAATTTTTTAATTATAATAATAATTTATTACATTATTTTTTCATGTTACACAAGAGTATTATATTAATGATATTATCACATAATAATCAATATCTTCAGTATCTTCTTTATTGTTGTACACTTTACTGTTTTATTACATAATCTGCTTCTTTGGTTATAAGGATTACGTGTGGTTGAGTGAGGCGAGTTAATCCCACCGACGTCGAAGCTTGGGTTAGCTTTCATGAAGAGAGTGGGATTTAGGCTTCACTATTTATGTTGTTGCTACTTTTTATGTATGGGATGTTGACATTGGATGCTGGTGATTTGTGATGTGTATGTTAGTGTTAATGGTTTCTTAACTTTGTTGATATATTTTCCAGAGTTTGTGTTTTAATGTGCTGTGGTTATCTATGTGATTTAAATTTCTTAGTAGGTTGTTGAGTTGCGTGGGTATCGGATGTGATCTCAAAGAAGAACCGAATGAGTTATTGAAGGGGTGTAGGGATGTAGAGAGTTGTTGTGGTCGTGTCATGCGATATGTGTCTCTGTTGTTTCGATAGGTGATGTTGAAGTAATTTCTTGTTAATGGCATGTAGTGTTTCAGTTTCTTAATGCCCAGAATTCTGTGTATCAACAAGTGCTTGTCGGATATTGGTTGTTGCGTGTAAGGTGTCCAGATCACTGTTGACACGATTTTCCTGTGTAATGTTTCTGATTTTGTTAGGTGGCTGTTTGATGTGTTTGCATCGACTGTTATTCCGCATCTGAGTAGGGATTCGCAGATACCGTGATTATAGGAATTTTTGTTTTTTATTTTGCACGGAATAATGTCTTTTACGTGGAAGAGTTTTACTGCGATGATCCGGAGTTTCGTGTGTAGGTATTGTATATGTTTTGTCCATTTAAAGTGGGAATCTATATAGAGACCGAGGTATTTTGTGTGTGTTACAGGTTTCATTTCGGAACATTGGCAGGTATTTTTGTTGTTAATGCAGCGGTATGTGTGAAAATGTATCGATAGTGATGCAGGGCGTATGATTCTTGGGTTGTGTATTATCAACATCTATGTTTTGGTGCCGTTGATTATGATTGCGTTTTGGTGGAAGTATGTTGTGATTTCATTTAGGTCTTGTTGTGCTTTGCAGAGCGCTGTGTTAATGTCTGTGTGGATTGCTAGTAGTGCTGTGTCATCTGCGTATTGAAATATTTGACTTCTTATGGATATGTTATGAACATCGTTAATGTATATGTTGAATAGAGTGGGTGATAATAGGGCACCTTGAGGTACACCGTGTTTTACTTGTATACTCCGACTATGACATGTACCTATTTTTGTTACTTGTGTTCTGTTTGAGAGGTAGTTCTTGAACCATGTATGCAGTGTTCCTCTTATACCTACTGAGTATAGTTTGGTGAGTAGCATGTCATGTTCAAGTGTGTCAAATGCTTTGGTTAGGTCCAGCAGTATAAGGACGGCGTAATTGTTTTTGTGGAGAGCTTTGTTTATTGTGTTGGTGATGTCTCCTAATAAAGCGATGGTGCTTTTTGTTTTATGAACGCCGTATTGGTTTTGTGAGATGATGTTCTACTTCTGTAGATAGTTCTGTAGTGGGTGTTATTTTTTCTAGAATTAATCAACATCTCTGTTTTTGTGCCGATGATTAGAATTGCCTTTTGGTGGAAGTATGTTATTTTGTGAATAATAATAATAATAATGATAATTTACTGCACATATGATTTGCATATATGACGGATGATTACATATTTACAGCAGATATCAGTCTGTTTTTGTTTTTTTTTTGTAACAATCAATGAAATTCCTTCAAATTTTCTTTATTTTCCCCTGTACAATGAATTAATAATAGTTACTGTCGATGATAATTTATAGTTGCGGTTGAATGACATTGCATTTTTACAGCATTTATACAATAACAATGAGTTATATGTATTTTGCAGTTTTTGATTTAATGTACTCAAGCGCTGTAACTACGGCACTTAAATGTAATATTTGGATATTCCCCCCCACCCCACCCCACCCTCTTGTTGATCTTGGTTGAGATGTAACGTCGCAGCTTGCATCCTCCAGTTTTTTTAGTAAGCTTATCTTCTGAGGATGACACCGGTTAGTTATTATTTATTGTTTTGTTTGCTGTGTTAGGAAGAAGGCTGATGTTTGATAGGTCTGATTTTCGCTACAGCTGTATGTGGAGAAATTCACACACACACACACACACACGCACACACACACACACACACACACACACACACACACACACACACACACACACACACACACACACACACACACACACACACACACACACACACACACACACACACACACACACACACACACAAAATTCCACAAATTCTAAAAATGGGTAGAATGCAGCAACTTAATGAAACAATAACTGTAACTGTGGTAACCAAATCAAAAGTTAAACAGTGCATTATATATTTGCACAAAGAAAATTGTATACACGTTAAAGATACCAAGAAATTTTATAGTTGGCACGCACGCACACACACACACACACACACACACACCCGCGCGTGCGCGCGCGCGCACAAAAAATAACTTGGAATGTATTGATGCGTCTCTGAACTGGAAGCCTGAACGAATATATTGTATTCGAATATATTGTGTTTCATATATATACGAATATATTCGAATATATTGTGTTTCATTAAGTTTGTATGGTATTTTGGGTGCGTGTTTCTTGTTCATAGTATGTCCTTAGAGCTCTTTTCAGGCTATTGTAGATCGTAAGGTTCCTATATTCAAAAGGTAGTTTACTGTACTATAGTTTATAATAATAATAATAATAATAATAATAATAATAATAATTTTTTTTTATTTTTATTTTTTTTTTTTATTGTCTCAGTATAAGTTACATACAATAATAATATTTACAGTATTTACAATAAGGATTATACAGAATTTTTTTTTTTTTTTTTTTTTTTTTTTTTTTTTTTTTGTCTCAGATGAATTGCATACATAGTTGCTGTAGTAATTATATGTATATAATATTTATAACGCATTACAAGTGTGTATAACAGATACTTGCAAGTTAGTAATTTTCTTCCTCGAAGCTTAGCAGAGCTTATCTGAGGAAGATAATAGATGACAGAGGGTGGTGGTTTCATGGTTGTGTTCCTATGGTGGTCACAAGCCAGGTGTTGATTTTACTGTTTGTTGGTACGTGTTTGAAAGACTTTGACTGCTATTACAGTTTAACTTTTTTTTTTTTTTTTTGGTGCAAATAGGGTTGGATTTAGACATGGTGCGTTTGTTTCTTTGTGTTCTTGTAGTGGTAGTTTTTTGAGAGGGGCGGTTGTAGTGGTTTCTGTGTGTGTGTGTATGTGTGGTGGGGGAGAGAGAAACAGGAATTGCTCTAATTTTCATTCTCGCTATAATATTTATATAGTGCCTGTTTCAGCTCTCTGTATGTTCCTAGGTTTCTGTTGTCGAACGGCAGTTTGTTTATCATGTCAGGTACGTAGAAGTTTCGGGTAGCTTTGCCGTAGTGATTGTTGTACTTACAGGGTGTTCGGGATAAATTTGACAGTTTCGTAAGGAAAAAGAAAATCTTCTTTGTATCTATTAAATTTAATGAATTGACAAAAAAACATTACAGGCAGAGTTAATTACAATACTATCAACAAGATTTACTCAAAATAACCACCATTAGCATCGATCACAGCTTCAATTCTGCTTCGGAACCTCGAACAAGCTGATGCTACAGTCTCCCTGGGAAGGGCCGCAAAAACTGTTTTAATTTTATCCATTAACTGGGCTTTTGTATTACTGGAAGTGCGATTGGTGTCTTTTTCAACTGCGCCCCATACAAAATAATCCATGGGGTTAAGGTCTGGGGAGTTTGGAGGCCAAACATTTGGACTGGTGAAGTCGTAGAAATTTTCAGACAACCATTTTTGACTTTTCCCAGAGGTGTGGCAAGGGGCCGAATCCTGCTGCCATACATACGGCCTACCATTGGCTACCCTTGTTATCCAGGGCTTGACTACAGTTAGCAACTCCACGAACAAAGCCCGAATTCCAATGCCAGGGTTCTTCAACACCTGTTCCTGCAGATTTGCGAGGAATTCTGCTGTACGAACGCAATCATATCGTCTGCTAGGGATCTTTCTTCTTGCTACATCCTCGTAGTCACCATTGCAAGTCTCTAGTTCATGCCTGATTGTTTTTACTGTATTCAGGGAGCATTGGGCAGCAGTCGTAATATCCTTATTTTGATGGCGGGCACGAATCATCATGATACAAGTTATTCTCTTCCATGATTCAGGTGGGTTCCAGCTATCCATCCTTTCTGACATCTTGTATATGAATGAAGAAGGGTCCAAACTTTTAAATGAAGAGAAGTGTGTGTTAATACATGTAACTTACGGAAAAATATAATTAATTATAAATATGTCAAATTTATCCCGAACACCCTGTATATGTTATGTAGTTTGTTGACTGTGGTCTTGTTATTTGATATGTTGTTCTGGTTACTGTATATGTTGGGCTGTAGTAGTGTTTTAACATGACTGTGTAGTGGCGTAAGTGTTTCACCTTAAATATTTTGTGTTTTGTCCATGCTTCCTGCATAAGAGTGGGTTGTTCCCAGAATATCAGTTTTATCATTTTATCTTGCAACCATTGTAGCCTGTTAAGTCTGTAGTCTGCGCAGAATGCGTATGATGTGATTGCATATCTTAAAATGTTTTCACGTAATGCTTTATAGATTAGTATTTTTATGTGGGTTGGGGCAATGTCTTTTAATCTGTATAGTTTTCTTGCTATTATCCTAAGCTTGGTATGTAGGTAGTTTGTATGGCTATTCCAACTTTGATCTGCATCGAAGTGAAGTCCTAGGTAGCGTGTTGTTTTCACCTGTGTGATGGTTGTGATTTTAGGTTCTGCACTTTGTGTATAGGGGGATGAATGTTTGATAGTGAGATATTTAGTTTCTATGGGCAGGGTTTGGGGGTTTTTGAATATCATTAGCTTTGTTTTTCCAGGGTTTATATATATGCCGTTTTCGGTTAACCAGTTAGTGATATTTCGGTTAACTAGTTAGTTAATAATAATAATAATAATAATAATAATAATAATAATAATAATAATAATAATAATAATAATATGTAGTTAGCTTATCGTAAATACAAAGAAACGTGGGTAAGAGATTCAGAAGTGATGTATCCTATCTTTGAGACAGAAACATTGCTACTGTAAAACCGGAGTAATGTGGATTGACTCCTGATGGATTGTATGTGTCTGTTCAACTGAGATTCAATCTGGTACTATGCTAGCCCTACTCGTTACTCGTATGCGTTACGCAAAAGGAGTATACGACCAGTGCGATGATTGGCTCTTCTTTTCATCCCACTTGAACAGCTTCTATGGGTAGGGTTTTGGGGGGGGAGAATCTAGAGATTCGAATACTCTCTGTGTACTGCAAACAGAAGACTTTGCCCCTTTGAAACAATACCAGACTGTTTGATTCTCATGTTAAAATTAATCTTTGATGTTTACTGAGAACACACGCTGCCTTCATATATCCAAAGTGCTGCTTTGATCTGATCAAATAGCGAATAAGCGCAAATCCAACGAGTAATATCACATTAGATACGTAATTGCATAACTCATAACGCTTTCTCCCCGATGACAAGAGTACAGACTTTTATTAATTTTAGTATTTCTGTTAAGGAGTTTAAAGCTCATTAGGAGTCAAATTTTTAAATTCAGTATTAGATCATATTATTTTATTCGGGCAGAGAAGCGCAGAACTCCGCTGCTAGAATAAGCAACCGCTTCTCTTCTGATCCTCCTGTTCGGTTAAGAAGTTGCGACGTACAATCATCTAATAATTCTGCTTAGATAAATAGTATTTCAGTGAAAACATCATGTCCAATTTCATAAAATGTTTTGTCTGTTGAAACCAACTTCATAAAGTGATTGAACGAAATCTTATAAATTCTAAATTAAGAATTAACATACATTATTAAATTAAAGCTCTGATCATGGCAGGAGGGTAACAGCAATAGCCGAGACTCAGTTAGAACTTCTTTGGCTACAGCATTGCCATCCATTACCCTGCCAGGGTGGAACAACAATTTCCAGAATTAATATAAATAAACATAAATATATCTCACCGTTCCTTTCCTAAAATCCACCTCACATAAATATATCCTTAGTCCTTATAAAGACTGGCTTAAAGGGGCGAAGCAAGAATGCTTTTCATCTTCCCCGTTATCTGTAGAGGACGGTGTAGGGATAAGGTGTTATTGAGCTATTAAAGCTCTGATCATGGGTAACAGGAGGGTAACAGCAATAGCCGAGCCTCAGTTAGAACTTCATTAGCTATAGCATTGCCATCCATTACCCACCAAGGGTATCACCGCATCTCACGACCAATTCACATAAATAAATATATAGTTCTTAAAAGAACTGGGCGATGGACTGAGTCCTTGACTCTTTATCCCGTCATCTGAATGAAGTAAATCTGTGTGGATGGAGTGTTGTTGAGGTAAAAAGCACTAGTCATGGCTGGGTAACGGCAATAGTCGAGCCTCAGTTAAAACTTCATTGGCTACAGCATTGCCATTTGTTACCCTGGAAGTCCTAAAAAGGACTGCATAATCTTAAAATATAATAAATATATTTGTTTAGTAATATAAACTAATATTAATAATATGATAAAACTTAAAGAGTGTTTTAATATAAAGATTTTTTTTATAAACAAATTTCAAAAATTTCCTTACTGTTGAAAATATTTAGGAGTAAATTATACTTTTCATAAAATTCTTAGTAAATAATTTAATAAACTGAAGTTATTGAGTAATATTACTTTGATCAAAGATTGATTAACTTTATTTATGAAATTAAAAGTAGTACATATGTATAAAACCTTATGGTAGTGGAAGTGCTATTTTTGCTATCTAAATTACAGTTCATTTATACTATTTATTTATTTGTTTAATATTTTTCGCTCTCTTAATATATTTTATGGATTTTCATATGACATATAAAAACCTTCCTTATTTAGAAGACAGTTTTAAAGTCAGTGTGATAAGACGATTTCTTTACATGCAAGTATGTAAGAAATATTCATCTCTACTCTTCTTTATACTTTCTTTCCTTTTTGCTCTCTCTCCCCTGAAGCTATTAGAGTATTCGAGGACTAGGGATGAATCTTTCCTATTTTACTTTTTTCATCTCTTGCAGTGGGAGTCTGCCTTCTCTTTCAAGTATTCACCTTACTTAGTACGCTAAACACACAGAAGAAGGCAATGGAAAACTACTTGTGTATATATTTCGCCAATAAAATCTTACGAAGAAAGGCTTAATTTATTATGATATTAATTGTGATTATTGTGATTTGACCCAGGTCGGAAGGCATTGAAATGGTTACTGGGGAAGAGCAGAGAGGAACCTCAAATGAAGTTTAACAACAATGATGAAGATGGGTCAAAGCTTTCTGGAAGTTCAACTTATGATAATTAATCTTAGAAGAAGACATCTGCACTTTACTGATTTACATAAAATAGGAACATGGACTGTAACGGACAGGAATGGATCACTTCGATAGCGTTGATTTCATGCTGAATTACTCCGGACATGAAACCTTCGAAGAAATGGAATACCATTCATAGTTAGAAGAGAATACAGAAAATACATTTTGGGTTACAACCCAGTGTCCGATAGAATAATTCTAATCAGGATAACGGCATACCCATTGAATGTTACACACATACAGTTGTATGCACTCACTACAGAAGCAACTGAAAATGAGGTAGAAGAGTTTTACAGCAGCACATGCAGAAAAACTGGTAGTATACAGTATTGATAAAACAGACTTTCTCTTGATCTTAGGTAATTGGAATGAAAAAGAAAAACGAGGCATCACTGGAAATTTTAATTTAGGACTGAGCAGGTGGAGTTTTGTGTCGAGAACAGTTGCTTTATTACAAACACTTGGTTTCAACAACATAAACGAAGATTGAACACATTGACTTCGCTTAATGGTGCGTACAGAAATCGGACAGATTACACTGTTGCCAGCAGAAGATGGAGGAGTGCTATCTAAGCAGCAAAAACACAACCTGGTGCAGAGTGTGGGACAGATCATAAGTTATTGATAGCTAAAGTTAAATTGAAATTAAGAGCTATGAAGAAACAAAAGCACAGTATCAGATTTGATTTAGATTTTATAAATCACGCATTTAAACTGGAAGTCAGAAAGAAATTAAAAAGTTGGAGAAGGCAGGAAGATAATTAAAAGAACTATGGGAAGAAAGAAATGTACGGTCGTAGAAGCAGCAAAGAAATCTCTTAATAAAGCAACAAGAAAGAAAGATTGTAAATGATTGTCAGAAGGAGCTGTTCAAATTGCAAAGAGAAGAAAAACGAAACTTCAGAGAAACAAAGAAAGGATTACACAACTGAGTGTGGATTTCCAAAGGCAAATTTGGAAAGATAAGGAAAAACATCTAAACAAAAGGTGCAAGGAAATTGAAGAAGCAGTATTATGGGTAATATTGAGAACTTTTAATAGAAAAATGCCACAAGAACAGGCAGGCTTTAGGAGAGGTGGAAAGGTAAAGGAACTAGAGACCAGATAGCAAACATGAGATGGATCGTGGAAATAACAAGAGAATTTCAGAAGGAAGTATTCATTTTTTTTATTTTAATAAAGCTTGTGATTGTGTGTATCACAACAGTTTGTGGATTGTAATGAGATAAATGGGAATACCTGAACATCTAATTCTCTTGATGACAGAGCTGTATGACAACCAAGAAGCTTCCATAAAAACAGTCTTTGGAGAAACAGATGTTCGAGCAGAAAAAGGGATGCGCCAGGGTTGTATACTCTCGCCCTACGTTTTTAATATTTATAGTGAATGTCTTATGAGAATGGCTGACTTAGACAAAGATCCGGCTGGAATTAAGATAGGCTGCAGGAAAATAAATAATTTAAGATATGCAGATGATACAACCCTCATAGCCGAAACTAAGAAAAATCTGGAACGGTTGATTCAATTGGAAGAAGAATGCAAAAGGTTGGATTGAAAAAATAAAGGAACTTACTGAGTTGAACTTGCAACTGCTGAAAGCAAAGACAAGAGTCCGAGTGGGATGGTGTTCACAAGATCACCAAGAGTCGAAAATAATTGGATGACACATAACAACAACGTGCTTATTTAGTTTTTGTAAAAAACATCATTTTCACTCTGGATTATGATAAGTACAATGAGAAGAACAATGCTGTTAAATACATAAAATTTTCTCGTAGTTAAGAATATCATTATTAATTTAATAAATTTTAATTTTTTAAAGTATTATTAAAAAGTCTTATGTAAAATATAAGTTTCCTTTCAAATATTTAAAATATTATTAAATAATTTAGAATTTAATTATTTCTTAAGAGTTATATAAATACACCAACTTTTTATTTTCATCTAAATGTTTATCAAGTCATGATTTTAACAATCTACGTTCCACGGTTTTATGGATGCTGTTCGTGTCTTCAACTGGTTTTCAATTTCAATCGTTTCCGAGGTGACTTTGCAGGCATTGCCCACAAAGTCTTCCTAGTGATGATTCTTTTTACATAATAGTTCACCATTTCTTTCTCCAATTTTATCAGGGCTCCGGACCGGCATATGGCTGGGACGCATTCATGACTAATCCATGTGTGTTTTCGGGGACAGTTTACCTGTTCTCGGGGAAGAGAAACCCGAGTTTTCGGTTGAAAAATCCCCTATCTCCGTATGAGCCTGGCTAACTCACTTCTAGTCGAAAGAGACCAGATCAAAATTCCTCAAGTTTCTGACGGGAATCGAACACACAGGTTTTTCCGACCAAAGGGCCTCGTCTATACTGACTGAGCTACGGAGATTAAAGACCTCGACAAGACATTTTACAGATTACGCGGCACGTCCTAAATAGTTCATCTGTCAAGCAGAAAACTTCCATGAACGAGACAAATGGAAACATAAAACCTCGTGAGGAGTCGGTTTCACCTCGAAGCAGTTGTTTAAATAAATCAATAAAAAAAACTTCACCTTCAAGATTGTTTCACAAAAATGAAAAGCATATCATTCAGACTACGTAATAGAAGTAATTTCGGAGTATACACTTTCGTTTCTGTTTTGGTTAGTGTTACAAATTATTTAGAGAAGTAATCCCTCACCCTTGATACATGCAAAGATTCCTTGTAAATTACATAAAACGTATAGAATACTTGCTAAAAATTACGAAAGAAATAAGTTGAAGTGGTTACACATTTCCACACCGCTGTATGTCTTAAAAAATTCAATCAGTTTGCCGCAACCCTTTCGTGTACCAAAGACCAATTTTTCCGCATGTGGCTGTTATCTACAAAATGGAAATAGCTACGAAACATTCTTCGTCAATTCTAATCGCCATTTGATATGTCCACACTAATATCATGCAATCCGCAGATCTTTATGTTTACTTATTGCTACTTCACTGTATTGCTTATTCTTTCATGCGTTGAAATACCGTAGAATTAAGGCATACAACATAGCACGCTTCAGTTTCTAATAGCACATCAAAGGAATACAGAAAGTGATCTGATAGATGGCGCCACTATTTTTATACACACACCAGCTATCATGCTTATTCTTGAATTCATTCACACTGCTTGCATTCGCAATTTCCAAAGGCAATCCATTTCAATCACGCACCACCCTATGAGAAAAAAATCCAGCTTTCACAGCCTTCTTGGCGGCATTCATTCTCAGTTTCCAAGGATGACCTCTCGTCCTTTCCCCACCCTCCACAAAATGAAAAATTCCATCAACTGAAATCCTGTATGACCCTTTGGGAAGTTTTTAAGTCTGAATCATATCACCTCTCTTTCTAATGTTCACTAGTGACTGCAGTCTACAAATTCTCGATCTGTCTTCATAATCAGTATTCCACAATCCTGATATCGTTTTTAACACTCTCCAATATATCAGAATCACAACAGAAACCAGGAGACCAGACCTGGGAACACATAGTCCAAGTTAGGTCTTATCAAGGCCCTGTAAAGAGGCAAAATAACATCCTTATCTTTATACGTTAGTTTGAGCATTGCAATTATCTTTTGAATTGTATTTGCAATCTTCGCCACATTACCCCTAAACTTTAATTTTCTCTCTATTAACACTCCAATATCCCTAGCCTCATCAGTTTCTTCTAGCATAATTCCACCAATATAATACGCCATTGGATATTCATCATGCAAAAGTGAATGACTTTACATTGAACTGACACCAATTTTCCAATGCCCACAATTCCAGCCTGTTCAAATCTACAAGTACTGCATATCAGCAGCATTCCTGATTACCCTACCTATCTTTGCATCATCAAAAAATAACCGTATGTCACTCCTTCCCAATATCATAATGTACAGATTGAATAACAGTGAACCAAGCACTGATTCTTGTAGCACCACCTTAAACCTTGCAGACTCACATCCTCCGTATACCACTTTATGATATATGTCAGTCAGCCATCCTCTTATCCATGCTAATATTTTATAACCCAAACCCATTTCCTCCAATTTATGTAGCAGTCTGCCGTGCTGTACTCTGTCAAAAGCCTTAGCAAAATCCAAAAGTATCATGTGTATCCATTCCCCTTGTCTGGTTCAATGGCAACAATGTTGTAGAATGTGAGCAAGTTGCTAAAACATGAGCTATAGTAAACCTATAATGACCCATGTTGTTCATTGCAAATTAGAGAATCACTGTCAACCCATTTCTGAATACGAGCCCTGACCAATTTTTCCAAAATCTTCACCACCACTGCTGAGATACTAATCGGCCGATAGCTGGAAACATCGGTCTTTTCATCATCCTTGTGCAATGGAATTATCATACATTCCTGAGAAATCTTCCCTGTTCCGAGACTCATATTAAGCAGCCTGGTCAAAGGAATGGCCGGTTCAGTTGAACACTCTTTTAGCACACGTACTGGTATTCCAACAGTCGTTATTGCTGAATTCTTATTCAATTTGTGCAACAGTTCCAATACTTCGGCCTCACACACCTGAATTTCTGCATCTAGTGAAGAGGTAACAGTGAACTCAATGTTGCGTTCATTTACCAGGTTGATAGCTTTTAACGAAATGGGCGCTCATTAACTGAACAACCTCTTCTGCATCTGTAACCCTCACGCCAACTGAATTTATGAGTTATTCTTTCATATTTATTCTTTCGTTTACTTGCTGCATATCGATAGAATTCTTGTGGGTTCTCTTAGAACGCAGAGCCAAGTTTCTTTCCACACTCAGACTTTGCTTTCCGTACAACAGTTGTGACTATTCTAGCCTGTTGTTTATAATGTTCATAACGGACGTCATCTTTATGCAACTTTATGCAAACGGTATTCCTTCCACATCGTCCTTATCTTACGAATCTCTTGCTTAATAAGATTACACATCCATTAAACGCCTATTCTATTTATTCTTCAAACTCTCGGGACCCACTCTGATATCGCATCATTTAAGTATTGTTTAAATGCTTCCCATGCACTTTCGATATTCTCCCCAACCAGTAACCGATCCCATTCCACTGAACTCAGTATACTCCTCAATTGGTCATACGTTCCTGCTTTGTAGGTCATCAATTAACCTTTTTGAATGGAATTAGTGATAAAACTTAGTCACCTCCGAAGTTGCCGCATGATCACTGTCACCAACCGGAGGCAGAATAGTTACGTCTTTAACTGGAATGGCCTTTGACAGTATAATCAAATCCAAACACTGTTTGTCCTCTAATTCCTTCTGTCACATGATGCTTGAGGAAGTTGTCCCGCAACAGCTCAATAAATGCATTTTCATTCTTCTCATGAGATTCTACTTCTACCCAATCGATATTTGGATAATTAAAATCTCTCATTATGATTATTCTTTTCGTGCTCATCTTTTCTATTTGGTGATGCATGTCTTCATCACTAGCAACAGACCCACCAGATCTTGATAGATTTGATGAAATCTATCAGGATTCCCCCAAACGTTTAGTCAATATGTTGCCTTAGTGAACATATTTACTAAGGCAACAAACTCTATCCCTTTGTTTCTGATACTTTCTGGTTATGTCTGTCATGTACAGACATAATAATCTACCTGCTTGTTCTTTTGTCTTGTCTGCAGTCTGCCTGATAAAGTTGGACAACTTGAAGATCTCTATTCTCTAATGCCTTAAACATGTATGCACACATTTGATGGGGCCGAACCGGACGAACACAAACATAAAATCATCAACATTTCCATCACAAAGCCCATTCCCTCCATTAACATAATAACATTGTCATGGAAATGTTGACGATTTTGGGTCACCTAACAGAGAGAGTCAGTTTCCCTGACTGTATGTGTTAGGTCTCATACCAGTTATTAGTTTTTCTAGACTTCTGATAACGAACGCATTCAGGTGTAGGCCATCCCTCTTATACAAATCTGATCATCCGTCAAGCTCACTCCACACATCCAAAAACTCACATCCACTCCTCTTACAGAGGAGTGGATGTGAATCGTTTGCCATCACAGCCCATCTTTTTAATTCATTTTTATCACAGCGAGGTAAAATACTGGCGATTTTCACTTTCTCACACTCCACTCTCGCCTCTTCCAACAACCCTTTGTTTTTTTTTTCCAAAAAAAAAAAAAAAAAAAAAAAAAGGGTTGTTGGAAGAAATTTCCAAAAATCTTTTCCTAATTTAAATTATTATTTTTTTAAAATTTATGTTGTGTCGTGTCTTCTATTTCTATGTTCGTTATATGCTACTTATGAATTAGCGGTCACATAAGGTGGGAATACCCTATAGCGGTCGGGAATTCTGGCCGCTGTGAACGCGAGGCGAACGAAGTAGTGCTCTTGCAGACCGAGCGGTACTTCGTTTGCCCGAGCCGAACCAGAGGAGATCACGGGTATCAGGTATTGGCAATCACTGCAGATGCTCAGTCATAGCTCGTATGAAATGCGTAGTGTGTATTCTCAAATCGTCTACTCAACTCGACCCCCCCCAAGTTTAAATCTTGAGTGCTCGGCCCCCTTCAAGATCAAATCCTAAGTGCGCCACTGCCTTTCTTGTCCTCTCTCATACTGAAGTAATCGCCACTTAAATCTAGTTGTAGTACCTCCTTCAACGACGATTTATTTTACTTTTCTTTTCTGTTTTTGAATTGCTTGCGTTATGTTTTTCATTTTCGCTCCAGGATAACTCGATGTTATGACTCTCTGATCTATAGCCTGTTTTATTATAGAGTCACCATACGAAATAATTTCTTTCTTTTTACTAACAACGTCACTTACCTGATTTCCGTTACTTCCTGACTTACCTGTTTCCTTGCTTTGTTGTTTCTTATTTTCCTGTTTCTTTTTCTTTTTCTCCCAATACTCTCAAAGTCGTTTAAACGCCTCTCGACGTCTTCTCTCTGATAATCTGCTTCAACTTCACTATTTTGGCAGTTAACTGATTTTCATTAACCTCCTCTATGCGTACAATAACCTCGTTAGCAGGGCAAACCTTCTTGTTCTCGCCTGCATTTCTTGCCCTTTTTGGGCACCATTTTAAACTTACTGATGTGGTAACCAATAATTAGTCCACGTTCGAAGTCACTAATAATAAACATGAATATGTAAAATATCGTGTTTTTTTTGTCTGTTTTATTTTTTTTGCTTTGATCTATATAAACATTGCACAAGGCCGTTAGCTTTACTTACATCCTATGAGATTTCTAATCTCTTTTGCAGGTGGAAGAAATTCTCAGTAAAAAATGGAGCCGTAATTTTAAGCAAGAGTAAACTCCCAAATCTACTTAAAAGTTAGAACTTTTGAACACAGAATGGATGAACTGTAAATGCCAACACAGAAAGGAATTGAACAAACAATGATATACTCTGAAACTCCGAGGAATCGAAATACTCTCATGAGAAGTATAAAGAACTACATATAGAACAACAATTGAATGCTGCTTCAAATCAGAGAGTACTCGAAAGTTTATGATTACCTGATTTCTTGTATTCTTGGGAATATTTAAAATACATTAAATTAATAATAGACAATTAAATGTAATATTCCTTCACTCACCTTGGGGAAGACTGTCCTAGAGCGAAGTGTAAAAACTGCCTTAAAGCAGGTCACAACCAAGAAAAATGTGAGGCAGCTGGCCTGAAATGTGGTGCCATAGACCACAAGTGGAGACATGCCCATCCAAAACCCTTGCAGAGAGGATTGGTGGTGCAATCACGCCAGCAACTACACCAAGCAATGGAAATGGCACAGCACAGGAAGCTTCTCCACCTTTAAAGGCCACTCCTGATGCTACAGAAAGCCAAACCGCCATGAATAAACCAAAAAAAAAAAATCCCGCAAGGAAACAGAAAACGGCAGAAATAAGCAGCAAAGTCCAAACAGAAGAAAGAATCAATGTTGACACCATCATTGCAACTCCAGCAGAAGAAGGAGAAACTAACAATGCTAATTTAAATATAGATAATAATATAGACAAGGAAGAAGAAGATGAAGTAGAGGAGATGGAGGCGAACACCAACACTACCAAACGGCCATTAAGACCACAGGAAGAGGAGTCGACAAAACCCAAAACAGCAAAAGTATCAGAAACCGCCCACCCAGAAGTCCCTCACGCAAAAGCAGGGGAGGCTCTAAGCCATCTCCTTAGAGGTATGCCTGGAGTGGCGGAAAAATTCAAAGAAGCGATGAAAAAAGTAGGAGAACTTGAACTTCTTCTCACAGGGAAGCATGGACCTGATGTTGTCAGTGCAAAATGGGGTGACCTCTTCGTTGATTACATCAGTAAAATCACTCTTGAGCAAGTAGAGGTAGCCCTGGATTTAGACGAGGAGGCAGCTTCGGCGTTCTTCATAGCTCTCTGCAAACTGGACACGGCCAAGGGAAGTGAGGTGGCCAGAAGAATACTAACAGCCCACAACAAAATAAAGGCACAGTAACCACCTTGTGGGTTTTCTGTACACAGCTTCACTGGCTTTTAGTTCCCACAGGTGGGGGAAGACCTGAGAACCCGAGAGGCGAAGGCTTACAGCGAGGCAGTGCAGCTCCTTGTGAGATGCATCACTCGGGCCAGATCCTTCCCCCACCTCTAAGTTTAAGTTTCTATTCTTTTTTTTTGCTTTCTCTGTACTTCATGTCTTTGTTACAGGTTTTCCTTTTTTAGGATTTTTCCTTTTTCTAAAGTGAAATATCAACGACCCTTTTCGAAACGTCCCTGGGGGCAAACAGCTAAAACAGGTCAACTGAGGCCTCTCTTACCTACTCTACCACTATGCACTCTACCTTTATTTCCTCTCATACTATCTTCTGACTCTCAGCCTATCTTACTCTACAGGCCGATGATGAAGTTTGTTGAACTCGCAAATTAATGGATGGCAATGCTGTAGCCAATGAAATTTTAACTGAGGTTCGGCTATTGCTGTTACCCTCCTGCCATGATCAGAGCTTTAATAGCTTAATAACACCTTATTCCTACACTGTCCTCTACAGACAACGGGGAAGATGAAAAGCATTCTTGCTTCGCCCCTTTAAGCCAGTCCTTATAAGGACAGGGTTAACCTTATTGCTTTCGCCTGCAGTGCTTTTTTCATCATTACATTTCTTGCCCTTTTTCAATTTCCTAATACAATGAAGACTTTTCTTGTATAACACATTTTATGCTAAATCATTAAATTAAAATAATACTTTTGACTTCCATAATTTATAAAATAAAATGAAATTATCTCCTCATTTGCAATTTATTATTAATAATCTTTTGGGATTGTTCTTTAAGAGATATCTGTGCCAGCAGAGGCTTCTTTAATTCACGTGAAAATTTTAAAAACATTATCACTTATTTCCTTGTGTATTTTTCTTGTGGATTAAACAAATGTCTTAGATCGATTGAATAGCATTCTACCGCTGCTATTGAGCTGAGTCAGCATTTGGGATAGCATTAAAAAATGCAATACTAAAAATATAGATGATTAATAGGATTGTGTAGTAAGCGCCTTCGTAGCACAGTTGGGAAAACGACAAAATTTGAATGTTCGAATGGAGAACACTTTAATTTGACTTCCATCGTCCTGGGAGAAAATATCGGCTTTTTCATTTAAGGGTTTTTTTTCATCCAGCATACAGGTACATTTGTCAGGGAACACACGCAAATAAGAAAATAATTTTCATATCAGCCTAAAACATTTGCTAAAGGAAGATCTGGAAGCGTGAATTACTTGAACACTACAAGTTTTTGAAAAGGAAAGAGTGGAATGAAGAGTTCTTTCATGAGCAAAGTTATGAATAGGAAATTGGATGTCATTAAATCATTAATATATAGGAGGAAGAGTGTAAGTGAAAGCATGGAGACCCGGGGTACACCAGAATTAATTGAAAAATCTAATAAAGGGAGACATCCACCATTATTGGCACCTTCCCAACAATGCAACAAACGAAAGAACAGCTTCAAATACAACCATAACGATTTAATGTCAATTATGTATAGAGACTCTCTTTATGGTGTTCATAGTTTATTTAAGCTTCAGTGTTTTTTCTTTCTTTTATAATGTCACCTGATGAAGGCTGTTACAAGCCGAAACTAGTCGTGTTTTTATATTAAAACCTTTTTACTTAAATCTCAGTTCCAGTCATTCAATTCTTTTTAAAAAATATGTATGTTAATACACGAGGGACGTCCAGAAAGTAAGTTCCGTTTTTAAATATTTTCACTGCAGCGCTGTGATCGCAAAGATGCGTGTGCTTGCTAATGCCATTTTCAGACATTTTCGCAGTGCGTACGCTTCTTAGTGTGTGTGTTCATAATGTCTAAGAAAATCGAATCACCCGCCGCTTTCCGAGCACACTTGTCACCGGGGACGAGACGTGGGTGTCGCACAAACCCCTGAATCCAAACAACAGTCGATGGAGTGAAGGCACACACCTCATCACCGTCAAGACGAAATCAATGGGAGTATGTACTGCCAAACCCTTAAGAAACTGCGTCGTGCGATGCAGAATAAACGACGTGGTATGCTTACCAGGGGCGTTGTTTTGATTTATGATAACGCCCGCCCACACACGGCCGGCGTAACACAAGCTATATATATATATATATATATATATATATATATATATATATATATATATATATATATATATATATATATATATATATATATATATATATATATATATATATATATATATATATATAATTTTGCTAATATTTCCCGTGGTAAAGTATCCATGAAATGATTCACTGAATTGTTGGAGGTGTATTGCAATTTCAGGTATAATTATTATTTTCTCATTTTCCAGGACGACTGAATCAAGCAAAGGAAAGTTTGCAAAATTCCCATTTTCAACTCGACGTTTCCAAATTTTTAGGAAACTTCTCTCGCACCCCCAGGAGTGCACGCAACCCAGATTAAGAACCGCGGTTCTAGAGCATCCCAAGCATGACGATACGATAAAGGTCAGGGACTGGACTGGCCCTTCCATGAAGATATGTGTCCACGAGCTTTATCGTCTCGTAGGATGAATATTTCTCCTACCCCATTCTCATACTGACGAGCATAAGCATCTAGGACATCATTTCGGTAAAGTGTAGCATTCGCAGTTCTGCTAGGAAACATATACAGCTCGGTGCGATCATTGAACGGACCAGACTTTAATATGTTTTTTTCTTCTTTTCCCCCCGATTTATCTTGATTTTTCGCTTTGTTCTTTAATCCATTGAAATCAGTATATATTATGGTATATTATCAATCTAAACTTTTATAATAATGTAAATTAATAGAGCTTCCGTAGCTCTATTAATTTACATTATTACATTAATTTATTACATTATTACACTAATTTACATTAGACGAACTTCTTTGGTCGGAAAGACCTGGGTTCGATTCCTGTCGGTGATGAGGTTTCTGTAGTAAATAAGTACGATAGGTCAACAACCTTTTGCTGGTGAGATTCGCATAAAAAGAAACTTACTGAATTTAAATTAATATTATATTATATCACATTCAGAATTTAGGTTGCATAACTCATTTTTTTTTAAAAAATTTGGATTTATATTACATTATATCATACACTTTTCAATGCTTCCCATTAAATGTTAAAGAAAATATGTAGTTCTGAAGAAGGCGCTACGGACGTATTCCCGGAATGTGCTAATGAAGAATCATAACTAAACCGATGAGGGCCCTGCACAGAGAATTAGGGTGATATTGTGCACGAAAGCCGGTGAAATGTATTTCCAGTAATGCTCTATCAAAAGCATGGAAAATTGTTGATAGAAAAAAAAACATTGATGAAATTCGATTTCAGGGGTACGTACCTCAGCCATGCAGAGACAATTTTTATAGTGTTTTTCGATGAGTAGCACATCCATTCGGAAAATCCAAATTAATGGTCAAACCCTAAACGCCTCCCGAGATACCGTGCAGCTGTTTTAATTACCATTCAAGATCCTTTCCCGATAATTTTGAGCCGACAGTAAACGTTATTATTCGGAACATCGCAAGTTCTACAGAGCGTCTAAGTAGTCCCATTGGTTTAAGAAGCGCTAAAACTCTCACCTTGGATGGCCTTAAAGTTGAGTTCTATCGCTTGGTCTGGAATTTCGTATGGTCTTGCGATTTAACGCCTCTTTTTAATCTCTGGACAACGTTATTTTCAAAGTATGAGAAATGAAAATTCAAAAAACTTATCGAAAACCTAGTCGGAGTATTTTCCATGTAATTTGGCACCACCGAGAGGTCCATTAACAACTGGCTAAGAATTCTTTCCTTGTGTGCTAACTACACAGAAATTTGTAAATGCTTGTGAGGAGAATGACTCCAGCTCTTTGCACTTTAAAGAAAAAATAACAGTAATTAAGACAGACATGTTCCTCCGCACCATTAAGATCATACGCATAACAAAGACACAAGGAAAAGCAGTCTTTGTGTAATCCTTGAATTCAAGTTTTTCTGGAATCATTGAAAACGTGTCCTAGCGTACATTGGAAGAAAATCAAGACATTATTCCTTCGGATGAGAGAGACCTGAATTCGAATCAACATGACGAGAGGAACCTTTTGTACGGGCGATTTCAGTGAATTTTCATGCTGCATACTGACAAATCGGCCGGAGAACACACACACACACACGTCAAAATACTATTATTGGCCGGTAGATGAAGGATTTGTCCTCGCAGTTAGCCGAGTGGTTACGCGCTCCGCATTCATATGCCTGGGAAAGGAGTGTCCTGCGTTCGATTCTCTTCGCTGACGTGAGCGGCTAAGGATCTTTCTCGGACATGGCCAAGTTAGCCAGGCTTCGGAGTGGACTGCAGGGTTTTTCTCCCCAGTTTATCTTGGGTTTTTCATTCCCGGAAGCAGGCAAACCGGTCTTAAGAACACAATGCTTCACAGACAATTACACATCATTGATAATGTAATATTAAAGTTATGGCAATATTAAAGTTATTTTTTTTCTGAAATCATGGTAAATATTCTAAACTTTTAACGAAGATATCTTTTGTAACTATACAAGTGTACAATTTCTCCTGGTTCAAAGCAATTTTTATCTGTTTATAATTTAATCAGCCTTTTATTGAAAGTATATTTCTTAAAGTAAAAAAAACTGTATTTATAACAGAGTTCCAACATTCCTGTTTTTAACTAATCAATTATGCACGTGACATTCATTCCCTACCTTCAATAAAAATGGGCTGAAAATGAGTCATACGAAACTAATCGAATTCCAGAAAGGTGGTACTTCTTCAGCTAACGAAGCAGGCATACTTGATTCTAAGGTAGCATAAGAATTTCAGCCGGTTATTGGAACTTGGATTTTGTAAAGTTTTATGCTCCTTGGCTTTGAAAAAATTAAAACAAAAAAATCTGTAGTGTTCTAAACAAGCATCTCTTGATTTAATGGAGAATACGCTACTTTGGCATTAAAAAAGTTTATTACCTTACACAATATTTAATAAGGTGAAGATGGATTTCATTTCCAGGTGTAAAAATATAACTCTATTTATTAGAGGAAAATTATAGTAAAATAAAGATTTGTATATCATTTCCATAATAAAATTTTGGGTTCTATGTAATACTATATAAATATTTAAAAATTATTTGAAATTAAAAACAGAACCTCATCACGATCACAATACTAATGTATGATAAGTTCACAACCTTTCATAAGTGAGAATGACATATAAAAAACCAAATAGCTCAAAATTAAGTTATACTCAACATAATATCATTCGAATAGATAACATACTCAAAAGATATATTTCGGTGATTACACCACATTTTTTATTATCCAGTTATATAGAACACTGAAATAATAGTTCCCGACAAGTTTCGTAAATCGTAGGATTTACATCTTCAGGGGGTAAATAGTATAACTTAAAGTTTAAACAAGAGAATTAAGAAATGCAAATCATAACCGTCAGGCTATTCATAAAACTCAAATAACCGAATGCAGATATATAACGTTATTAAACTCTCCTTCTCAGTATATAGGAAGCCGACAAACACTGGAAGATTTCTAAATGCAACCTCACACGACCATCCTTCATAAAAAATAAGCTTAATTAAAACTCTTCGAGACAGAGCATACAATATCTCCAGCACACAATAAAGATGTAATGAAGAACTAAAATACTTAACACTAATCCTCCAACAGAATGGATATGAAACAAAAACCATCAAGAGAATCCTTAAAATGCCTCCAACTAACAACACAATAAAACAGGATTACAAAAACGCAATCTCGCTTCTTTATATCAAAAATGTTACAGATGAGCTAGCCAAATTGATGAACAAACATAACATAAAAGTAGCCTTCCTTCCTATGGAAAAATTCTCAAGATTCCTACATCAACCAAAACCACCTCATCATCCTCTTAAGAAACCAGGAGCCTACAAAATCCATTGCTCTTGCGGGATTTGCTACGTAGGATAGACAGGAAGATCTGGAGAAATACGCGTTGGCTGAACACGAAAAAGACGTACAATACAAAAGAGAACAAAAAACGGGTCTTGCTTTCCATACCACTTCCACTGGACACGATGTACTCTGGCAAAAAACGACGATGTCATACATAGAAAACAACAGTTATATAAGAAAATTTAAAGAAGCTGCTAATATGCTAAAAAACCCAACCCAATGCAATAAAAATCAAGGTTTAAGTCTCCATCAAGTATGGTCAGCTCTTATAAAAAATCTACCTCAATCTGAGCTCGGACTGTATGAACGAGAACACGTGACATCGTCCAGTATTGTTCAACGTCAAAAACGTTATATATCTACATTCTGTTATTTGAGTTTATGAATAGTCAGACGGTTATGATTTGTATTTATTAATTCTCTTGTTTAAACTTTAAGTTATACTATTTACCCCCCGAAGATGTAAATCCTACGATTTACAAAACTTGTCGGGAACTATTATTTCAGTGTTTTATAGAACTGAATAATAAAAAATTGTGGTGTAATCACCGAAATATACCCTTTGAACCAATTAGCCACAGAAGTCTAGGCCTGCAAAGAGATAACATACTATTTTAATAATTTTCATTTTTATATTTTAATTTTTAACTCTGTTGATTGAAACGTTTTTAAATTTTTACTTTGCTTTTGAAGAATACGATGAAAAGTGCAATGTTCTTAATAAAGTAAAATTGTAATTTCTCATAAATAAGGACATTATTAATAATGCACTAAATTTTAAATTTAGTAAGTTTATTATGTTTATTAAACAACAGTATGATAAATATAATATTTCTTTAATATTAAATTTTAATATTAAAGAAAATTTAATTAAATTTAATTAAATTTAATTTAATGTTAAATTAATATTTTCAGAATATTAAAATTAATTGAATAGTATATATATATATATATATATATATATATATATATATATACACTAAACCAAAACCTGAGGATGCGGCAAAATTCTAAACCAAAGCCCACTTTATATCGGATTCAGCTCATAAAGGAGGAATTTTGAATATCTTAAAATTAAAAAAAAAAGGAAATTTCCGTTACTAGAGAAACCAAAACCAGTAGAAATGGAGACTAATAATTATAAATTCAAAAGAAAGACCTAAGAGACAAAAATCATTGGACATTCGTTGTCACTTCATTCCGGAGATTAGAAATAACATTTACGAAAGCCACCAACACAGAGGAAGGAATTCGCATCCAAACAAAATCTTTCACTGATTGCAGAAAACTAAGCAAACTGCTGGATAATAGCAACCTACCTTCCCCCCCCACACACACACACATTTGCACTTAATAGCGAGAAGAACCTTAAAGTTGTGCCCAGAGAGACAGCAGAATCAATTACAACAGATGAAATCACGTTAGACCTCCAAAACAGAGGCTTCAGACCTACAAAACTCAGCCGTATGCGTAGAGCTGATAAAACACCATATCCACTAGTATTGGTAGAAATCAGCAAAGAACAGATGCTCAACGCTGTTGCAAAGCAGATTACCGATGCGTTGAATGTGATGGCCAACATGCAACGGCTGAATGCCAAAAAATCACGCGCACGCACAAGCAAAGTATGCAAAGTACAGGGGCTGTGCAGCATTCCTACAGAACCAAAAGACTCAAACCAAAACCAGTTAACCTCCAAAAGGCATAGAACCACCATACAAGCCACGATTTCCACAACAAACACAAAATCTCATGCAACAAAAAGACCAACTTACCCCGAAGACCTCATACCTTTCAGTGTAAAGTATGGGTGTTGAGGGTCAAGACCCCCATTTCTTTCAGTGGAATTAGATCCACTGAAAGAAAAATCACGGCTTGAGTTCCCCAAGGCTGTCTCTCTTACTCTTCTCCACATACATGGCAGATCTCCCCAAGTTGTCCATCACCGTCCTCTATGCAGATGACACGATCATCATAGCGCCAGATCCCTCCGACCACAACTGTCCATAAACAAACTGCAGACAGAAATCAACGAACGCGATAATTAGTACAACAAATGGCTCATCTCAATCGACCCAGAAAAAGGCTCCGCACTGCTGTTCACCAGACGAAAAGCAGAACCGAATGCAACCATACGAATGTTCTGAGGAACCCATCCCTTGGCACAAATCAGCCAAATACCTAGGAGTTCAGCTTTGATAAAAGCCTAAACTTCAAAACGCACATAAATATTGTCTCTACTAAAGCCAACCAGACCATGGAACAGCAAGATCCACTCAAGGACTCAGTCCATCACCCAAAGAAGTTCACAAAATATAAATCTCATTTCCACTAACATGTTATCGTAAATGTCATTGTTTGATATGTTCTTTAAAGCATGACCTCATTTAGGCATGATTTTGGTTGTCTGTGATGCATAAAAAATAAAAAACTGCAAACCGGATTCCACCATAATCAGTCAGTCCGTCAAGCAGTAGACTACTACGGACAAGACAAATGGAAACATGAACGTCCTAAAGCGATACTGTTCACATAATCTCACTGGAAAACCACCAGACGAGCAACACAACTCATCAAAAACTAACCCACAATACAAATCCAACTGGAAACAAAGCAGGAAATCAAAGCGAATGTTTGAAACCCGTCTTCCTAGCAGTGACAACCGTCCATTCTGCGAGTGTTGTTCTAGCACTTTTTATTTCACGTGAAGGTTAAAGGATACAAGCATAGCAAGTAATGTTTGTTTTGTATGACCTCCCCCCCCCCCAAAAAAAAAATCTACAAAGATTCTTTCAAAATCACATAACCGATTTTTGAATTTCTTAAAAATTATAAGGGAAATATGTTGAAGTGTTTACATATTCGCGCTACATTTCATGCATTGAAAGTTCGTCCACTTTTGCCGATAGCTTTCCTCACACTAAAAACGAAATGAAAATAACAATCAAAATACCCCTCAGTACCTTCTTTAAATCTAAACTCATGCATTCTAAACACAACGTAATCTACTGATCTTTATGTGCAGTTTATTGCATCGTTTATTCAGTAAAAATATCTGATTCCTCTCTGCACTGAAGTACTAGAATTAAGTCATTCAACTTGGCATGTTTTCGTTTTAATGAGACATCAAAGAAATACAAAAAGTGATCCGATAGATGGCGCCACTACATACAAAGAAATTATTAACAGCGTATTTAAAATTAAAAAAGAAAATAAAAATAAAAATATGAAAGTAAAAGCGCATAAGGATATTGCATCAGGAATGGTCTTGCAATTGTTTGTAATTACGGTAGACGCGGCTAAAGTACGAGGTCAGGAAATATTTTTAATAGTCTAACATTATATACTCTTAGTCTAATAACAATAATAATAACTTTTTTTTTTACTGATCTCTCAAATATTTACATATACAGTGATCATCTTGAGTAACATTCAGTATATTATTTTACAAGGTTCAGCACTAAGTGCTACATATGAAGAGATTTCAAGAATAATGATGATAACATTTTTTTTTTTGCTATCTTTTAAAATAACAATCACAGTAATCATTTACAATTATATAGTTCAGAGTTACGCAAGTTATATAATATTACATGTAGTTAACTATTTTTCTTTCTAAGTTTGAATAGGTGTGATTATACAACAGTATTTACACATATGCAATCAAAATATTATATTTCCTTATTCTCAGAAACATACGGTGTAAACTCATTATTTACATATTTTTTAATAAGAAGAATAATTTATTACATTATTTTTTCATGTTACATAATAATATTATATTAATGATATTATCACATAATAATCAGTATCTGCAGTATCTTCTTTATTGTTATACAGTTTACTGACTGTTTTCTTACATTTCTGGATTGGATAATAAGGATTACGTGTAGATGAGTGTGGCAAGTTAATCCCACCTACTTCGAAGCTTGGGATAGCTTTTAGGAAGAGAGTGGGATTTAGCCTTCACTATTTATGTTGTTGTTACTCTTTATGCATGGAATGTTGGCACTGGATGTTGGTGATTTGTGATGTGTATATTAGTGTTAATGGTTTCTTAACTTTGTTGGTATATTTTCCAGAGTTCGTTTTTTAATGTTCTGTAGTTATCTACGTGTTTTAACTTTCTTGGTAGGTAGTTGAATTGCGTGGGTATCTGATGTGATCTCACAAAAGAACCGTATGAGTGGTTGAAGGGTGTAGGGATATAGAGGGTTGTTGTAGGTCGTGTTATACGATATGTATCTCTGTTGTTTCGATAGATGATGTTGAAGTAATTCCTTGTTAATGTCATGTAGTGCTTCAGGTTTTTAATACTCAGGATTCTGTGTGTCGCCATGTGCTTGTCGGATATTGGTTGTTGCGTGTAAAGTGTCCAGATCACTGTTGACACGATTTTCCTGTGTAGTGTTTCTAATTTTGTTAGGTGGCTGTTTGATGTATTTGCATAGACTGTTATATCATATGTGATTAGGGATTCGCAGATACCGTGATATAGGAGTATTTTTACATGTAAATGAAAAATAGAATATTGTCTTTAACTTGATAGAGTTTTGCTACGATGATCCGGAGTTTGGTGTGTAGGTATTCTATATGTTTTGTCCATTTAAGGTGGGAATCTATATAGAGACCGAGGTATTTTGCATGTGCTGCAGGTTTGATTTCGGAACATCGGCAGGTATTTTTGTTGTTAATGAAGCGCTATGTGTGACAGTTTATCGATAGTGATGCGGACGCATGATTCTTGGGTTGTGTATTATCAACATCTGTGTTTTGGTGGCATTGATTAGAATTGCGTTTTGGGGGAAGTATGTTGTGATTTCATTTAGGCCTTGTTGTGCTTTGCAGAGAGCCGTGTTGATGTCTGTGTGGATTGCTAGTAGTGCGGTATCATCTGCGTACTGAAATATTTGACTTCTTATGGCCATGTTATGAGCATCGTTAATGTATATGTTTGATAGTGTGGGTGATAATATGGTGTCTTGAGGAACACTGTGTTTTATTTGTATACCCCGGCTGTAACATGTATACTTATTTTTGTTACATGTTCGTTCAGGATTCCAGTTCAGCGACGCTGAACTGGAATTTTTTTTTTTTTTTTTAATTAAAATATTATATTTCCTAATTGTCACAAACATACAGCGTAAACTCATGGTTTACATTTTTTTTATTATATTGCATACGTTTGTTACAGTTATTATATACATTACATACATTTCATTACATATGATACATTACTCATTTTTGTTTACATATAATCCATACATTAATATATTGGTTTACATATGATAGGTACATTACACACACACACACACACACACACACACACACACACACACACACACACACACACACACACACACACACACACACACACACACACACACACACACACACACACACACACACACACACACACACACACAAACACACACACACACACACACGATAAGTTGGAATGTTATGATGCATTCCTGAACTCTGGAAACCTGAACTAAGTTTGTATGGTATTTTTGGTGCGTGTTTCTTGTTCGTAGTATGTCCTTGAAGCTCTTTTCAGGCTATTGTAGTTTGTAAGGGTTCTGTGTTCAAAGGGAAAATTTTTTATCATATCTGAGATGTAGGAGTTTCGCTTGGCCTTTCCGTAGTGATTATTGTATTTATATGTGATATAATTAGTTGTCTGTGGTCTTGTTACGATAAGTTGGAATGTTATGATGCATTCCTGAACTCTGGAAACCTGAACTAAGTTTGTATGGTATTTTTGGTGCGTGTTTCTTGTTCGTAGTATGTCCTTGAAGCTCTTTTCAGGCTATTGTAGTTTGTAAGGGTTCTGTGTTCAAAGGGAAAATTTTTTATCATATCTGAGATGTAGGAGTTTCGCTTGGCCTTTCCGTAGTGATTATTGTATTTATATGTGATATAATTAGTTGTCTGTGGTCTTGTTATATGGTATGTATTGTTGACTGTTCTGTAGTTGGCATCGAAATAATGTTTTAGCAAGGCTGCATAGTAACATAAATGTTTTGCTGTCAGTATTTTCTGTTCTGACATTGCAATGTTTATAAGGTCGTGATTTTCTCTTTGTTCCTAAAAGATCAGTTTTATCATTTTGTGCTGTAACGGCATTTTTTAAATAGTAATAGTAATTTATTGATTGCTAAAATATTTACACATACAATAGACATCTTGAGGGACATTGCAACTTATAATATTACAGAATTCAGCTCTAAGTGCTGCATTTTCTATATTGATTTCAAATAAACTTTTTAATAGTATTTTTTGCCTGTATATTATGTATTTACAACACATGTTTGGAATAGAATTCAGAAGTTTTTGTATAATATTTTTTTGTTTACATAATTTTTTGATTATAAGAATAATTTATTAGATTATTTTTTCATGTACATAAGAGTATTATATTAATGATATTATCACATAATAATCAATATCTTCAGTATATTCTTTATTGTTGTATACTTTACTAACCATTTTATTATATAATCTGCTTCTTTGGTTATAACGATTACGTGTGGTTGAGTGAGGTGAGTTAATCCCACCTACTTCGAAGCTTGGGTTAGCGTTTGTGAAGAGAGTGGGATTTAGCCGTCACTATTTATGTTGTTGCTACTATTTATGTATGGGATCAAGGCATTGGATACCGGTGATTTGTATATTAGTGTTAATGGTATCTTAACTTCGTTGGTAAATTTTCCAGAGTTCGTGTCTTAATGTTCTGTAGTTAACTATGTGTTTTAAATTTCTTGGTAGGTTGTTGAGTTGCGTGGGTATCTGATGTGACCTTGTTAATATAATGTAGTGATGATTGAAGTTTTTAATGCCCAGAATTCTGTGTGTATCGCCATGTGCTTGTAGGATATTGGATGTTGCGTGTAAAGTGTCCAGATGACTGTTGACAATTACAGTCAAATAAAAGGTAACATAGAAATTAACAAAGTATATATTACAGAGCTAATATTCATTTGAAATAATAAGAAATAACTATTTATTTGTTGTGCTGGCAAAAGATATTTCTAAAAGAAAACGCAGCAGCGAGTTCAATACTTTATTTTTTGCATATCCGTTACTTAAAATTACTAATCCTAAAGAAAAAAAATAAATAAAAGAAATAAATTTCAGTTACAGAAATAGGTAAAGATTACAAGGAATCGCAGGTAAAATTAATAATCAATATTGGGTTTAAAAAAAATAAATGTAAGCATTAATTTACTACAGCAATAATTTCCCATGGGAACGAAGTGTTCCAATTCAAACACACGATTTCTTACCTATGTACAACAAAATTGGCGACCTAATAAGAGTAGCTAATATTCATTTGAAATAAATTCCAGTTTCCTAGCTACAAAAAATGTAATGAAACAAACAACCCATCTACTTGAAAACAATAACTGTATAAATTCCTTAATCAGGAATGAATCATTTTAGGATATGTGTCATCACAATCATGTGAATGCTAATCACTTTGTCATATGTAAGTATTTGAGAAACATCCTAACTTGGGAAAATGATACCTTTTGGACAATACCGCAATTTACGGAGATGAATCATGCCATCTTTATGAAAAGTCCCCTTTCAAGGAAACCGCGATTTGTAGTAACCGCTCGCTGGAGGTATTACTCATGATGATAAAATAGCATGATCCTAAGGGCTGAAATCTAAAGGAAGAAGTACTCGACTATTTCACTTTACAGTATTTACAGAAATTTCGTTCTTTCTTGTTTTTGTGTTTGTTTTGTGGTGTGGATATAAAATTCAACTATTTTGGAATATTCGCATATAAAAGAGCCATTCTGGAAAGATAGTAAGTAATTATAATTATCATTAGAATTTCTAGAATACATACAACAGGTTTCGTAATCCATTTAACTGTTCATTTATTTTCATTTATTTTAAAATGCCACAGAGACACCAGCATATAATTAAATTATTCAGAAAGCTCGAAACACAGCTGCCACTAGACTCTACTCTACTCTAAGAATTCCCACCCTTTAACAGGAAAGAAATACCCCAAAGTGTATTGGAAAATTAGTACAGTCATCTATAGACGAAAAAAAAAAACGGTATGTTTGAGTGACATTAGCATATAATTAAATTATTCAGAAAACCCTAAACACGACCGCCATCACGACTCTACTCTACTCAAAGAATTACCACCCTTTAACAGAAAAGAACTACCCCAAAATGTATTGGAAAATTATTACATCCATCTATAGACAAACAAGCACAAAACATGATGACAATGTCGGATGTGTGTCACCCTGGGAAAATTCCAAGATATCTTATCTCAAAAACATCAGCCACAATTCCGTAGCCAAACCAAAACACCATGTGATATCACAGAGAGACATATGTTCCCGAGAAATTTCCAAACACATAACGCCACGATTCTTATTTATAAATAACATCCACAATTCTATAAGTGAACCAAAAACACCACATGATATCCCTGACAGACGAGGGCCCCAGCGAAATTCCAAACATTCCAAAATCTATAATAACAAACATCCACGTCACGATTCGTTATCTTATCTTGATCTTGATTTTGTTAGAAGCATCCCACCAATCACCACACGATTCCTTTTCCACTAATATATCTTCCTTTTCCATTCAAAACAATAACGTCACTTATTTACAACTAACAAATAACGTGATTTATTTACAGCTAACAAATGACGTCACTTATCTAAATCTCATAACAACACACAACCACGTCACGATTTCTTATCTTATCCTGATCTTGATCTTGTCAGAAGTTTACCACCAATCACAACACGATTCCTTATCTCTACCATCACCCATAATCCCATACGCGAACAAAACAAACAACGCGACGTCACACACACATATGCCCCCAGGGAAATTTCAAACATTCCAATCTCATGACGTCACGCCCACATTGACGTCATCTTCTTATCAACCAATGAAGTCACGATTCCTTATCTTATCTTGATCTTTATTTTGTTTAAAATGACCCATATATTACTGTGGTTGCGATTTGAATTTTAATTTTGCTGCTGATCAGTTGTATTATGTTATTTAAGTCTTCTGTATTTTCTTTCGTTATTCCCTCAATTTGAAGTTTTTTTTTCTTTCTTTTTGTAGCATGTGCTCCATTTGACACTTGAGTGTGTTTACCTCTTTCCGCAGTTCTACATTTTCGCGCTTGAGTGTTTCTTGCGTTTCTATCGCTGCCGTTAATTTTGTCTTTATTTCTCTCACGGTTCCTAACATTTCTTCAGAGGTCTCGTTATTGAACTGTATGCAACGTTCAAATCCCTCGAATTTTTTGTTGATTTGTTCCATGCATGTATTTAGCAAGTATTTCACCATGAGTTTAAATGAATCAAAGTTATCTGTAATTTTAGGATCAGGAAGGCGGCTTACTTTTCTTTGGTGTCTGGTCTTTGTTCTTCATTTTCTCATGGCACTGTTGACATCGCCATTCCGTCCGTTTCGCGGCTCCTTTTGCCTTCCGCGTGCTTTCTGAGATCCCTGAACAGTGGAAGTATTATTTTTTTGTTACATCCGGAACAATGCGGCCCGATTCCTTCATCGCTTACTGGCTTATTGCACTTGTTACAGCTCATTGTGCTTGACCTTAGCTGTCTTGGTGACCTTTAGCCTTTCTTCCCGTTAGTGACTATAGTGCGACTTTTAAAATGACGACGTCCTTTGTTCTTGGTTGGCTGGTGACTGCAGTACACTCTATAAACTCCAACACTGAAAATTTGAATCTTACTTATCCGATTTTGGTGATTTAAACGTCCCTGTCTTCAGCGTGACTAGTAGAATTAAATAGAGCACTTTCAAATGATGAGTTAAATAACACTTTAAACCTATAAAACCAAGAGCAGCGGTAGAGTGTACGTACATCCGTCTGCCTACAAAGCGCCCTGTGCATTAATTTATTACTTTAATCTATTAATTAATTAATGATAATAATAATATAAAAATATAATAATAATAAATTACCTTGAAACAATATAAGCAGTATTTCATCGTCCCAATATAATTTTACTTTGGACCGATCAAACATTGCTATATATTTTCAAAGAATTATTATTATTACTATTATTATTATATTTTTTTTTTATATTATATTATTATATTGTATTACATTATTTGGAATTTCTCAATTCCAAATAATGTTGTTGTTCCAACAATAACATTATTATTATTATTATTATTATTATTATTATTATTATTAACTTATAAAAATATATATAGTTTATGAAAGTAATAAGAACTGTAACAGAGAAGTCGGCGATGATTCAATTTTTGTCTTATGAAGCAGTAATTATAATAATCAAATACTGATTTTGGAAGATAATAATAGTTATTTTTCTGAACAGGATGATATTTTATAAGGCAGGTATTTATTTGTTATTCATGACATTATCCAGAATTATCATCTACTTGGAGTGCTGCCATCTAATGGCGATAATCTGAATCAACTCTGTTTTTTTCTCAGCACACCTCCCCTGAAAATCCTGGACTCAGCTTAATAGAATACGAACCGATCATGGTGTATGTGCGGACATGCTTTTTAAATGGGGTAAACGACCATCCCCGCATTGTGATTGTGGAGCTCAGAGATAAACTGAACCATACTGTGACTCAGTGTTATCTCAGAGCATATTCAGGAGACAAATTGGACTTTTTAAGTGCTACACTCGAAGCTATGAACTATCTGACCAATATCGATGTAACCTTTTAATTTTATCAGTTTTTAAAATGACTTTTAATTTTATATGTTATTAAAGTGTATTGTACTGCATGTTTTGATATTTATGCCATACGAATAAATAAATAAACTAACTGCGTGTTACTCCTGATTTATCCTTCTCCAATATTTCTATGGTTTTTACTGGTGTAGTGATTACTTTTCAAAATAATATATTAATAAACATGAAGATGCTTTTTTTTCTACATTTAGCCCACCCACACTACTAATGAACTATAGAATTTCCAATCTTTTGCAGATGAGAGAAATTCTCATTATGAAAAAGTAAAAAAAAAAAAAAAATACTATCTGCATGCTTAAGTTGGGTGTTAAGAGTTAAGGGTAGACATCCGATTTTACCTTTTCAATAAGGTAAAAACTTTTACCTTATTGGAAAGATAAAATTTTTACTTTTACTGCCGAACCCAAATTTGTTCATGAAGCTAACGAGAAAGTTATAAATGTCAATTCGGAAAAGCAATGATTAGGGAAATATGGTATATATACAGGGTGTTCGGGATAAATTTGACAGTTTCGTAAGGAAAAAGAAAACCTTCTTTGTATCTATTAAATTTAATGAATTGACAAAAAAACATTACAGGCAGAGTTAATTACAATACTATCAACAAGATTTACTCAAAATAACCACCATTAGCATCGATCACAGCTTCAATTCTGCTTCGGAACCTCGAACAAGCTGATGCTACAGTCTCCCTGGGAAGGGCCGCAAAAACTGTTTTAATTTTATCCATTAACTGGGCTTTTGTATTACTGGAAGTGCGATTGGTGTCTTTTTCAACTGCGCCCCATACAAAATAATCCATGGGGTTAAGGTCTGGGGAGTTTGGAGGCCAAACATTTGGACTGGTGAAGTCGTAGAAATTTTCAGACAACCATTTTTGACTTTTCCCAGAGGTGTGGCAAGGGGCCGAATCCTGCTGCCATACATACGGCCTACCATTGGCTACCCTTGTTATCCAGGGCTTGACTACAGTTAGCAACTCCACGAACAAAGCCTGAATTCCAATGCCAGGGTTCTTCAACACCTGTTCCTGCAGATTTGCGAGGAATTCTGCTGTACGAACGCAATCAGATCGTCTGCTAGGGATCTTTCTTCTTGCTACATCCTCGTAGTCACCATTGCAAGTCTCTGGTTCATGCCTGATTGTTTTTACTGTATTCGGGGAGCATTGGGCAGCAGTCGTAATATCCTTATTTTGATGGCGGGCACGAATCATCATGATACAAGTTATTCTCTTCCATGATTCAGGTGGGTTCCAGCTATCCATCCTTTCTGACATCTTGTATATGAATGAAGAAGGGTCCAAACTTTTAAATGAAGAGAAGTGTGTGTTAATACATGTAACTTACGGAAAAATATAATTAATTATAAATATGTCAAATTTATCCCGAACACCCTGTATATATATATATATATATATATATATATGGGAATAAATTTTTAACTTGGGTATATTGTATATTAGGGTCTAGCTACTCACTGAGGAGACCTCAAAAAAGGTCGAAACCGGTCTGGGTAGTGACCCCACCCATAATGCATTGCAGTATACATCTTCTAGTGAGATGTGCTTTACATTATGGGAAAATACTAAGAATAGTGATCAAAGCTTTAACCACCTTTACAATGAGCTGCCCTGGTGTTGTACCATCTTTAGACTTGAACTTTGTTTCAGGCGCAAACTTAATTGTTTGCACACTTGGGATTAGGAGCTAAAATAACCAAGCATATAAAATTGCTTGGTTATCCTAATATATATATATATATATATATATACACCATATAATATTATAAAGAATAAATATTATATATATATAACATCAGCTGAATGCTAATACCAGATAAAAAGCATGGGAGCCTAAAAAGTGCTTTTTAGGAGTTCCAGGGTAACAATTAGCAATGCTGAACGAAGGAAGTAAACTGAGGTTCGGCTGTTGCTGTTATCCTGGGTGATGAGTTTTTGAGTTCGCTCCCTTAGGGTTTTTGCCTTAAGGGAGCACCTTGAGTCTCCGGGGAAGGTGTTCTCCGGCACGGCCCGCTGAGGGGTTCTTGTCGGTGAATTATTTTCCTCGGAATTTGAGCGGTTCTGCTCAGTGGTCGGGGAGCCCGTCACTGAGTGGAACCAACGCTGAGATATGGACAGTCTTTCGCCCACTATGAAGTGGCCTAGAGATCGTCCGATTTTTTGAGATTTTACCCTTTACTTACTAATCAGGGTAACAAATAGCAATGCTGAACCGAGGAAGTAAACTGAGGTTCGGCTGTTGCTGTTATCCTGGGTGATGAGTTTTTGAGTTCGCTCCCTTAGGGTTTTTGCCTTAAGGGAGCACTTTGAGTCTCCGGGGAAGGTGTTCTCCGGCACGGCCCGCTGAGGGGTTCTTGCCGATGAATTATTTTCCTCGGAATTTGAGCGGTTCTGCACAGTGGTCGGGGAGCCCGTCACTGAGTGGAACCAACGCTGAGATATGGACGGTCTTTCCACTATGGAGTGGCCTAGAGATCGTCCGATTTTTTGAGATTTTACCCTTTACTTACTAATCAGGGTAACAAATAGCAATGCTGAACCGAGGAAGTAAACTGAGGTTCGGCTGTTGCTGTTATCCTGGGTGTGAGTTTTTGAGTTCGCTCCCTTAGGGTTTTTGCCTTAAGGGAGCACCTTGAGTCTCCGGGGAAGGTGTTCTCCGGCACGGCCAGCTGAGGGGTTCTTGTCGGTGAATTATTTTCCTCGGAATTTGAGCGGTTCTGCTCAGTGGTCGGGGAGCCCGTCACTGAGTGGAACCAACGCTGAAATATGGACGGTCTTTCGCCCACTATGGAGTGGCCTAGAGATCGTCCGATTTTTTGAGATTTTACCCTTTACTTACTAATCAGGGTAACAAACGGCAATGCTGTAGCCAATGAAGTTTTAACTGAGGCTCGGCTATTGCCGTTACCCAGCCATGACTAGAGCTTTTTAGCTCAATAACACTTCATCCACACAGATTATCTTCATTCAGATGACGGGATAAAGAGTCAAGGAAAAACTCAGTCCATCGCCCAGTTCTTTTAAGAACTTAATACCAGATGCCAGAAAGTGCCTTTGGCTGTTTAGGTCTCCTTTTCTCGTTAACGTTTTGAAATAAATTGAATAATTTTTCGAAATAATAGAAATATATTAAGTATGCTTTTATATAAAACTATTTTACATAAATAATTTTAAAGTAAATTTCAATTTTTAGAAAAAGTAATATTGTAACACATTTTCTTAATAAGCATAAACAATATTAATTACTTGGAAAGGAAAGTTTCACAGTATTTAGCGACTTGCGTCAATAGTGCTTCTTTGATAATTTCTTTTATGCACCGACCGAGAGTTCACTTACGAAAAATACTTTTCCCTCACATTTCGATTTCCTAAGTACTGAACGAGAGGATTTTGCTCTCTTAGGGTTCCTTCCAGAATTTCTAGGGAGGGGGAGGACTTAGATTTCGGGGAGGTTGCCTTGAGAGAGCAATTTGAGTCTCCGGGGAGGGGGTGTTTTCCGGCATGGCTTCTATCGGGGCCGTGTCGGTGAATGCTTTTCCCTGGAATATGAGCGGTTCTGCTCAGTGGAGCCTCTGCTGAGTTAAACGATCCTTCAGATCGCTCATTGGTGCGCGTTCTGAGGGATTGTTGAGGTTTTGGAGAGACGACCCCTGCACATAAACAGGCCTGGTTTCTGAAGACCAACGAATTCGAAACAGCTGTCAGGCCAGTGAGACCTTTAAAAAATGCACCAATAAAAGGGGAACACATGAGCGCTTGGGCAGCTCTTATGTCTTATCAGTTGTCAGCATCGGCAACTCCGATGTCGAAGAGGATTATGTTCTTGTAAGCTCTCAGGTCAAACTTTACGAAACTTTCATAGCAGTTTCTATAAACATTCGGCTTTGAAAGAATGTTGGATCTTTAATATTCATTTTCCCTATGAAATAAACATATTTTCTTCAAACGCCAATGTGCATGCGGTCAAACGGCATATCTCATAGCACGTGTACTAAAGAGGGGGGGGTCGATAATTTGGTACTTTTTTTTTTTTTTTTTTTTTTTTTTTTTGCGCCGTACCGTGTATTCATTTTATTTTAAACAACAAGGATTTGCTGGGGCAACTTTTAACATTATTCAATCAGACTAATGCAGATTATCATATTTAGTGGATTTTATTTATTTTTTTTTATAAATAAATAAAACGAAATATATTTTTGGAATTTTTATCATCGTAAATAAAAATTTAAGTGATTTATTTATATGTTATAAAATTTGCATGAAAGCTTCGAAAATTAACGAAGTAAGCATATTTTTATCACTCAAATACAAATACAAATCAGATGCAAATATATTCTGATGAGAAGTATTGAAAAGTACAGCAACCCCGTGTGGTGGCCGAGCTAAGAATAGCGCCGCTGTAACCCATGCATGTTGTAAGAGGCGACTGTAATACTTTTCTTCAGGAATTTTGCTCCCGGTGAGGGAGGTTTGCCTGAGAGAACAATTTGAGCCTCCGAGGAGGGTGTTTTCCTGCGTGGCCGTGTGGGGCCTTGTCGGTGGATGCCTTTCCCTGGAATATGAGCGGCTCTGCTCGGTGGAGGAGTTAGCCTGTCACTGAGTGGACCAAAACTGATTTGGATGATCTTTCGGCCACAATGAAGTGGTCCAGGGATTGTTCTAATTTTTAAACAGCGCTTTTCTTGAAAATCGCCCCACTGCAACCCATGCATGTCGTAAGAAGTGAATAAAATGGACGCAGAGTTTCGCTCTCTCAGGTTTCTTCCGGAATTTTGCTCCCGGTGAGGGAGGTTAGCCTGAGAGAGCAATTTGAGTCTCTGGGGAGGGCGTGGCCCGTGAGGGACCTTGTCGGTGGACGCTTTATTCTGGAATATGAGCAGTTCTGGTTAGTGGTGAGGAGCCCGTCACTGAGTGGAACCAACACTGAGTTGGACGGTCTTTTGGCTACTCGTAGGGAGTGGTCCGGGGGATCGTCTTAATTTTTAGAATTGGCTTTACTTACATACCAGTCCCACTGTAGCTCATGCGTGTCGTACGAGGCAACTAAAATGGGTACCCAGGGAGGATAATGGATGGCAATGCTGTAGCCAATGATGTTTTAACTGAAGCTCGGCTACTACTGTTACCCTCCTGCCATGATCACATCTTATGGCTCTATATTACCCTATCCATACATTTTCTTTACAGATAATTTGGAATATAAAAAGGATTTTGGCTTATCATCTGTCTAGCAAAAAAAAAAAAAAAAAAAAAAAGTTCAGTAGTTGTGAAGTGCGCTTCCCATCCTAATTAAGATAATACAAGGGTGTGCTGAAAAGTTGTGGTAATCACCATGAAGGAGAATCATCATATTGGCCATAACTGTCATACCATGGCGTGGAAACTCTCTAATATCTAATATATACTATTTGTCCACTATCGGTAATATCTGGCGAAAGTTGGGTAAAGTACTTTATAGATCCTGCCGACATTCTGGTGGTAGTTTGATTGCAATTGTCGAGCATGGAAATATCTATAATGAAAGGATAATGTGCCGGTGGGAAAGCGACTGTCGAAAGTCAGTGAGTAAAATGTCATCATCAAACAAATAGATCTCTTCTTGATACAATATAACATTTTGAAAGAGGTGTTTGGGTCACTAACCCAAGTAGGAACCAATTCTCAAGTTGGACAGATTCACGATTTATAAATTGTCAGGAGTTGAGTGCGAGAGCCTTGATTTTTCTAACATTTGCTGGAAAAAACGCAAGGCTTGAATAAGTCGCGGAGTTTGAGCGAAATGGAGAATAAAGGGCTTCACCCCAGCAAGAATTATTTCAGCTATTAGATACATCTGATTTGATTCATCATATTATTGGATCAGACCATGGAAAGGAAGTATCCTGGAAGAAATCCGTAATTCATACATTTATTTAAGGGTTATTAAAGGTTGACAATCTTTCGTGAGTGGTAATGTCATTAAAATAATATGGAAGTTACTCTCCATCATCAAACAGCTGAGTGCGAATGCTGTTTTGATGTTCATAAAATAGCAAGTGGGACTGAGATTTTCGATCTCTATTTAGAAGCAAGTTGTAAAAATAAAAACTATTTGATTGTTCGAAAGTATGGCTGAAGCATTTAAGGCTGTTAAGGATAGTAGTATGTTATACGTGCATTTTCTTCTGGTCTGTTGTTGTTTCTCAGGTCGAAAAATCCGATTTTCTAGAGTGAAACAACTCGATCTCCATTTAACATTGGCTAAATCATCCTCAGTTGGAAAACCCTGATAAATGATTCCTAATTCTTAAATTAAGAATCATTATCAGGGTTCCTAATCCTAGATTAGGAATCATTATCAACTCCAGGGCAAATCGCGACCTCACGACTGTATGGTTGCTCCTCAGGGTTGCTCCGGGAAAATGAAATTCACATGAAGGAAGAAGGCATCAAATAACAGAATAAGAAAAGCAGACGATAGATTAAGGTCCTAATTTTTTTATTGTAATAAACTTCTATGTTTTGAAGAAGGAAGCTGTTTTTACTCCAAATGGCATAATGTTGTAATGCAGAAAATATTACAGATGGTCCTACTGTATATCATCGCTCATTGTTAGAATGCAATTTTACTTTAATGGAGGTCCGAAGTGGCTTGAAAAATTTCTGTTCTGAAGCAGGGGTTTGTCGCGTGATATAACTCTCAACTAAAATTCGGTAATAATGTATAATACTATTGATTTATAGCATTTCCTGGTGGAATTTACACAAAAATTAAGATCCAAAGTACATTTCAGGATGTAGTAATTTTGGAAGGCTCGCTTTAGACCACGAAGGCTTCAGATTTTGGTGCAGTGCTTTGCATATCCATTTAGCTATGGTATTGGATAAATTGTATACGCTTCGGTACACGGAATCACAGTATTATTAAGAAATTATTCATTTTCAATGTTTTATTATCTCTTTAAATCAACCAGTCGGATACGTTGGTTTGATAGCGGATACCACTATAAGATTTTCACTTCAATTATAAATGCCGCGATTCTGGATACATTTTCACTAAATATTGCTAAAAAGGGCACGGTCATTTTGTTCCACCAGAATGACAGTGTATTAAAATACCGCGTCTTTCGTATAACCACGTCCTTAACCAATGTTCTAACTCTTCTAAGAGAGACTTCTAATCGAAGCCGGTAAGTATAACGTGCAGTGTTTATTCTTCTGTGCATACACTGATGAAAGCTTCTCGACCAATCCACGAAAAACATCTCGCATTATACTGATTTGAATATTGTGGTTCTTCACACCATCACAGTTTCAACAATTTACTCTCCATTCAGCGAGCAGTGTGAAATCAATCATTTTGTTTTCCGAAGAAAAGGACGTTTGGACTTTGCAAATATCCATTCCCATAGAAACGGATGCTTTTCAGTTCTGTCTGTTTCCTTCCGTTTAGATGGCCTCTTTGATGCTTGACTTCGGTGATTTTTCATGAAAAATGTTCTTTTTGATGTGCGCTATTGCTCAGATATGTCCCCACTGAGGTAGTACGGGAGTCAAGGAGATGGAGGCAAAATATTGTCCAAACGGTGGCATTGAGTAGATTGAAAATCTTTTCTTTGATCTCCACAGTCGAGTTTCTGGAACATTTAATCTTTAGCTACTTATTTATTTCATTTGAATCTAACAACCCACCGAATGATATTAACTTCTCATGCTGATGTAAGATGAGTTAACTATGTCGGTTTGGAATTCGCATAATTCGGAAAAAGGAAACATTGTTTTTTTTGTTTTTTTTTTCGGTCTAATAAGAGAGAAAGAGATCTGATCTTATACCTTCGACATCTCCGTCTGAAAATACGTGGACAGTAACTTTATGCATTGTTTTTTTATACTTGAATACATTCTTTTTATATCTTAATCCAAAAAATGAATAATTAATACAGAAAATAAAACATGATAATTGCTGATAAAATTGTTTAAATGAAATAAAGCAAGGAAGACGTTTCTAAGACTAGGGGGTGTTTTAAAAGTCAGTAAAATTAAAATATTAAAATTAATAATAAGTATTTTCTCCCTACATTACCAACATGATTTCTGTATCTATCTGGCATGGATAAAGAATAATTGCTTTCACAAGGACATGGATAAAGAATAATTTCCTGAACTAGAACTAATCAACTTCTACGTTTCATGAACAGTCTGGTTGCCCATTTATTTTAACAGATTTAACAGAGAACAGATAAGGAGGGGATAAGGTGTTATTGCGCAATTAAAGCTCTGATCATGGCAGGAAGGTAACAGCAATAGCCGAACCTCAGCAAAAACTTCATTTCTACAATTTAACAGAGAACAGATAAGGAGGGGATAAGGTGTTATTGCGCAATTAAAGCTCTGATCATGGCAGGAGGGTAACAGCAATAGCCGAACCTCAGCAAAAACTTCATTTCTACAATTTAACAGAGAACAGATAAGGAGGGGATAAGGTGTTATTGCGCAATTAAAGCTCTGATCATGGCAGGAGGGTAACAGCAATAGCCGAACCTCAGCAAAAACTTCATTTCTACAACATTGCTATCCAATCCAAAGGTTTTGGATTTTGGATTGAACGAATCAATCACCGCATCTCCGGACCGCCGACTCCGAAAATCCCTTCAGCACAACTAATTATAATTCTCTTATCAGGAAAAAAATTTGGTGTAACACGACTAAGAAATTTTAAAATAATGAATAATAAGCATTTCCTTTTATTGATGTTGACTGCCTCAGCGAAAGGTTTCAAAATTCTAACGATCAACTAACCTGTAATGAATTTTAATTGCTTCTGAAAAGGGAAGTAAATAAATATATATATATTTCCCAAATTTTCATTTAAAATCAACTCTGTATTTTATTCTTTTGTATAAATTTTACAAGTACTGTTGTATATAATTTCTTATCTCATAAAAGTAAACAAAACTGAAGCAGCTTTGAAACAAAATAGCTTAAATTAAAATTTTCGTACCAACCTGATTTGAAGTGAAAAAAGCAATCATAAAAATTTTCCTAAGTTGTTACTGGAAGTTCCTAAAAGAATAAATAATCTTTTTTTCAAAATAAATACTAAAATATATATATATAAAAAGGTGTATTATATATAAAAAGAGTTTTTATATTATATAAATTTAAGTTTACTTTAAAAAAATGCAAAAAAACCATAGATTATGTAGAAACACCTTTTTTGTTATTGTTAGCTCAAAGCTTCGCAATTGCTGCTAAGCATTCTTTTAGTTCATTTGTTTCACTCGTCTTTCCTCAGTTTTTATTACGTCAGCTCTTTTTTTCTCTAATTATTCTAGCATTTTCATTATGTTAACATGCCTTTGCACTTCCTTTTTGTTGTTCTTCTTATACTTCCTGGTTGTTAGGCACACTTTTGTATTGTATATCTATTCGTTTCTGAGATGTGTTTTTTCCTAATAATCGATTTAAGTAATGTTTTAATAATTAAATTATAATAATGCAATATTAGTAAATTATAACACAATATACTGGTAATTTAATCCGATATATAATAACATAATTAAAACGGGTTAAATATTACTATAATTATTACTTAAAATGATTTAATATTTAACTTAATTTACTGTAATATTTAATAAAATATTAAAACTCAGTTATAATTATAATTATCCACTATCACAGGAAGGTTAATCTTATTTCATTATCCGATGTGTGTCAAACAGTTCTTCGTGCTGATTTATGTTTTGTTGAGTGAGGAGAGCTATGTTTATTTAATGGGGAAAAGTCTTTCTACTTCCACTAATATAGACAATATTCTAATCTAGTTCAAAACAGCTTTCAAAATATTCATCTAAATTAAATAAAAAATGGAGTATTTTTTTTTATTTATTTATGGAAAATATCGATTATAAAATACCTTAAAACTACTACCGATCAAAGTTGTGTAAGGAGGGGTGGTTAATTAATTTTTAATCGCTACTATTTAGTTTGTGCAGTACATTATAGAAAACAAAGTCTGGTATTACAGCATTTCAGAGTCATTTGGGCAGCTTTTTTAAGCGGAAATCGATGGAAACAAAGAGATCTGTGCCTTAAACGCTTCCAAGCATAACAGGTATTTCTTTCCTGGTGGAAAAGTGCTCTGGGAAACTCGGTAATAAAACGACATCAAATGCATCGTGTGTGTGTCACAATTTCTTATATTTTGAGCAGCTTTGTTGGCAAAATGCGAAAAAATATTCCAATTATTAGAGCATACAGTAATGGAGTCCACATTCACTGGTGTACGCTCTATTTAGCGCTCTGTATCCAACAATGGAAACCGAACACGCGCTTTCTGAAGTCGCTGTAGAAACATTAACTGAGATGATGGGGGGGGTGAGAAATATTTCTTATGAAACGCAGATCTGGATATTCGTTGTCTTTAAGTAGCAAGAAGGATTAATTATTTAATCTACTTGTGTTTCTGCTCGTAGATGAGCTTTTTCTGCATATTTAAAGGTTCAGAATAAGTGATGGCACACATCTTAATGGAACTAAATAGGTGAAATGTGATTAGGACAGTAAGGTGTGCTCCTTTGTGGTTGTACTGAGTTAGCCTGAAGCATATTCATTTCCATCTTGGGTGGGTCTGAACGTTACTGTTGCGTAGCTCTACAAATGCCCATTTTAAACCAGAGTAGGCTACGCTGTTGATAATAAGTAGTTCGATAAACATCAAAAACACAATAACAAAGTAGATTATTTCATAATCTGCCACAGTTTATTTTTTTAGGAGTTATAAGCTACTTACAACTTCGAAAACGCCCCCTGGATCTGTGTGCGTAAACAGAATTTCAGTGAGCACATCACTAACTTGATAATAGTGCAATAAAAGCTATGCTTTCCTATCTACCCAGCGGCACTGTATTGGATGAGTTCAAGTCTCTCATCATTGGCCTTTTGAGAATAAGTGTGGCGTCGAGACTAAGTAGAGAGAAAGACGGGAAGATAAAGAGATAGAGTGAAATAAACTAGCAAGAGATAAAAAAAAATATTTAAAATATATTAAAACACAGGTATACGAACTATAAAAGCCTGTAGCACATAATAAACGGATAAAAACAAGTGAATAAACTAGGGAGACCTAGCCAGGGAGATTCCACCCTAAAAGTACTCAAGACTCAATGGTGGCCTTCGCAGCACGGGTTTGTATGTCACCCCCCCCCCCACACACACACACACGCACACATTGGAATAAAATGAAGTTGGAAGTTTTTCCCCCACTTGGTTAGACTATAATAAATTTAGTTTAATCCTTTATTCAAATATATGCAAACAAAGTTTGCATCTGAAGTATCTTCAGGACTGAGACAACTCGTGGACCAAGCTCTCATCACTCCTTGTCTTAGTATCTCTCCTAATGCAAAGCACATCTCCTTGCGGACATGTATAATGCTATGTATTAAAGGAAGGACACTACTCAGACCGGTTTCGATCTTCATTGAGGATTCATCAGAGAGAGCCAGACCCAGAGGTGGTGACACTAAGATGGAAGCAGGGAGAAGTCATCTTTACTTATACAAGTTGCCAAAGGTGTGTCACCTTATTATTAAAATACTCTGAATTTAGAGAAAAATGTTGGAAGTTTTTTCCCACTTGGTTAGGCTATAATAAATTTAGTTTAATCCTTTATCCAAGTGTATGCAAACAAAGTTTATGCCTGAAGTATCTTTAGGACTGAGACTGAGGCTTGGTCCACCTCTTCCACGAGTTGTCTCAGTCCTGAAGATACTTCACGCGCAAACTTTGTTTGCATATACTTGGATAAAGGATTAAACTAAAGGAATAAAAGGAAATTAGAAAAAATTTAAAATGACAAAATTAATAAATCTGGGTTTAAAAGGTCATAAAAACAACGATTTTAGAAATATATGCACACATTTAATTCTCCGTGTGTAATCTGAAATATGGTTGGTGGCCTACACCATCTCCTTACGGACCGTTCTTCGTCCAAGAGATACCTTTCCTGCTCCAGGAATCGAGAGAGAGATAAGTGGGGAAGCAATTTCTGATAGATTCGGTCTTTCTCAGTGAGGAGATGTTTTTTACGTACTTTCCATATGTGATATTTTACAACATTGAAGACATTTTTGTTTTTCTCATCAGTGTGGAGAACTGCAATCGTACCAACTCAGAGAAAGTGGCAACGGGATCCTCAGCACTTCAGCCAGCCTTCGCTCGATGCGCTGCACTGGTAGAAGAGGTGTCGTACAGTTTCCATTACATGGCATACTTCGCAAAAGGGATCACGAGGTAGGGGGACGATGTTATGATTTCACTAGTCACGCCTTGCAATATACAATATTTACATACTTATATACCATACTAATGCAGCATATATAAACGACAAGTTCTTGACACATTATATTTATGAAAAGATATTTGCGCCTTTTATTACTGTGTAACATTTAAAAAAATTTTCTAATTTTTGTTTTTTAAAAAAATTAAATATTTGATTTTTTTTTGTTTATGGATGCAACTTTAATTTATATAAAATTAATTTATTATATTTATTTTTCATTCAAATTTTAGATATTTTTAGATCCAGAACAGAACAGATACTTTTAATATTATAGAATGCTAAATGATCAGTTCATTGACCGTACTTTTAAATCCAACGCCTGATTTTCCAAGAAAAAATAGCTATGTGCATTGAACTGGTTGGTTGAATTGGACAGGGTATCTTCTCTCCCACCATCAGGCTGAGGGTTGGAATCCCACCGGGATACTCTACTTGGTCTAAATGTTGACTGGGGGGGGGGGTATGGATTTCTCTTATCATTACCACCAACTGTGATAGTACTAATTGAGATAGCTTTGCAATTTTTGTTGATAAAAAATAAGTTATGTCAATTCTTTTTTAAAAGTCAATGAATAAAGGTGTCTGCTAGTTTATTGTTATAAATTCTAAATTTCTGTTTGGGTCTTTTGCATTATATTAAAAATAACTCAGGCCCATGTAGTATATGTATTAATTGCGTGTGTTCTTCTGGCCGGTTTGCCTGTTTTTTATCTTTCTAACAAAGTAATTTTGCAGATACTGAAGATACAGCGGCCCTCTAATCCTCTGAACTTCCGGAAGGATATGCGAGGTTTTGTTATAAAAAAATGAATTTAGGAATTCTTCCCCTCTCTTACTTACTTTTATTTTATTTTATTTTATTTTTATTTTTTTCATAATGGAATTTCGGTTGGGCTCGTGGTTAGCACATCCCTTCTCCAACCTTCTCCATCCAATCAACCGTGACCATAAATGTGTACGAACGCCTTTAGGTGGAGATGATTTTTACTGCATGGTGTGACCACTTTCTACCTCACTGAAGACCTGAAGTGGCTTTAAAAAAGTCCATGTTGGATCTCTAGAGCAGGGTTACAAAATTAAGATATAATCATCAGATGACATCTGTTTCAGATTCATTTTTGTCCATGATATTTGTGAAGATGAGAATTTCGTCATTATTTGATCCTCATTACATACACTGCAGATGGGAATTAGTGAAGGATGTGTAAATAAGAAATGAAAAAAAAAAAAAGAATTATTGGAAACGATATTCTCACGTTGTATGATAACATGACCACAAAGTTCAGAGAAAGGAAGTTGCGTCCGACTTGCCAGATGAGATCGATTTATAGACCTTGATTGTAACAGCTAAAACACCATTTTGAGTCATAGGATAAACAACGATCCACCAGATAGCATCATGCAAAACTAGCTTTACATTACGAAATCATTGTGATAATGATAAGCATCGGATTCAAAACACGAAAGGGATAATACTGATTGACATTACAGTGAAAGAAGTTCTAAGAGTGTATCACATCCCAGGAGAAACTTAAACAATAAACGAAGTGAATTAAACCATAAAAAATGGAAGAAACCTTAATTCGTACATGAAATTTCAAGTCCATCCAACCACCAATTTGCAGCCAACGAAATACATTAAAATCTTTTCTTCACGTCTACATTGCTAGACGGGAAAAATAACCAGTTGAATGCGAATTTATAATCAAAAGTTAAAAAGTATTAATACAGTTTATCTTTTTCATTCACGTAATTTATTTTGTCTATCCACTATACTAATGTACTATAGATTTGAAACTTTTCGTAGATGAGAGTCAAATAAAAAAAATTTCTATCATCTGCCCGCAAACTTACATAGACTTGTAAAAGGGATGCATATAACGTAGAAGGTTATTGTATGCAAATAAAATATATAAACATACATAGAGTATCTAAACATATTTAGTGCGTATAAACATGTATAAATTATAGTTATATAAACATTTATATTTTTATAATAATACATATTTAAGTAGTATCCATTTAATATTTGTTTCATTTACTGCTTATTGACTGTTTTAATTATTTTACATTTAATTTTAATATTACACTTTATTTAACATTTAATATTTATTTAATAATTATTTTAAAAAATTAATGGTATCTAAATATTAAAATGTTTCATACATCGTTTTAAGCAGTGTAAGTTAATAAATACAATATTCCGTTCCACAACAGCACTCCCATAATTCCTAAAAATTAGGTTTCATAAAACTCAATTACCATCACTGTCAGGTCGATAATAATAGGCATTTACAGTCGATGAAAATGAGTACTCAGAGAGTGGAATTCTTTTTTTATTTTACTTTTAATAAAGTTGAATTCAATTCAGTGTCGGTCTAAAACAACAACAACCTACAATTCTATGACAAAAATTGCTGAAACATAAAGCAATTCTATTTTTTTACGTAAAGTCCTTATTTAATGAGAAAAAAATAGGCTTAATAACCATCTATTGACACAAGTGGATCAACTACCAACCAATTTTACAAAGGACTAGTTACTTCCCCAGGGTTGAAAAATGTGTGGAATGCAAATTAAACCAAGTCTTCAACGGTTTATCCGGGATCTATTTTAATAAATAATCCTGCACTTGCAACCCAGGAAGCAACAAATCCTTTGGTTCTGAAACAAGTCAGTATTTAGATCCTTTTGTAAATATTAATGACAGTTAAACCCAGCTTTTTCTTTAATAATCATTTTCAAAAATAGTACTTGATTATGTATTTCCCAGAACAACCTTTATTATTTGAAACGTATCATTTCTTCGAATTTAAACGGCATTGAAAACACAGTAGAAGAACACCTAAAAAACGAACGATCACGCAAGAAGTTTAAGCTTTATTAAATTAAATATTTCAATCCCAGTATAAAATCGTCAGTAAGCTGACAACTCCGCCAGGCACAATGAATTTTAAAAGACATGAGCTCTGCAGTAAAGTAATACAGTATAACCATTTGAAAAGTGCTAAATAAAAAAAGAGAAAGAAAAAATACTGCTTGCACTTAATAAATATTAGATAATACTTAGCGGAGCTAAAGCAGCAATTTTTTCACCATACCTTGAATTCTATTGTGCTGTATATATATAATATAATATAATATAATATAATATAATATAATATAATATAATATAATATAATATAATATAATATAATAACTGCAGCACATTATGCAACCCTTGAATTTCACACTTCCTTTTGTTTTGATATATAATATAATATAATATAATATAATATAAATTATATAGAATATGATATGTACGCAACCCTTGAATTTCACACTTCCCTTTGTGTTGAAATTCCAATTCCTTATAAGGACTGGCTTAAAGGGGGCGAAGCAAGAATGCTTTTCATCTTCCCCGTTATCTGTAGAGGACAGTGTAGGGATAAGATGTTATTAAGCAATTAAAGCTCTGATCATGACAGGAGGGTAACAGCAATAGCCGAGCCTCAGTTTGGACTTCACTGGCTATAGCATTGCCATCCGTTACTCTCCAAGGGAATCGTGAAATCTCAAAAAATCGGACGATCTCTAGGCTACTCCATAGTGGACGAAAGACCGTCCTTATCTCAGCATTGGTCCACTCAGTGACGGGCTCCCAGACCAGAACCGCTCAAATTCCGAGGAAAATAATTCACCGACAAAGCCCCTCAGCGGGCCGTGCCGGAGAACACCTTCCCCGGAGACTCAAAGTGCTCCCTTAAGGCAAAAATCTTAAGAGAGCCAACTCAAAAACTCATCGCCCAAGGGGTAACAGCAACAGCCGAACCTCAGTTAAACTTCATTGGTACAGCATTGCATTGCCATCCATTACCTCCCAGGGCATTAATGAATCAATCGCCGCATCTCACGTCACGGTCGATAATAATAATTTGTGAGTTCAACGTATCTCATCATTGGCCTGTGGAGTAAGATAGGCTGAGATTCAGCAGATGGTAGTAGAGGAAATAAAGATAGAGTGCATAGTAGTAGAGTAGATGAATGAGGCCTCAGCTGACCTGTTTTAGCAGTTGACCCCCCCCCAGGGGTGCTTCTAAAACGGTCGTGGATTTTTCGCTTTTAAAAAGGAAAAATCCTGAAAAGGAAAAAAAAGGAGAGACTAAGCAAATTTAACAAGTGTAAATAAATCTAAAGACTATGTGGAAGACAATTCTATAGAGGAATGAGTTTGCCGAGCAAACCCAGAACAGTATAACCAGGAAAAGAAGGGAGATGACCTGGCCCGGAAGATCCCGCCCTGAAAAGGGCTTGGGACTACCTCGATGTTGGCCTTCGCAGTCCGGGTTTGTTCAGGTCAACCCCAACCTGGGGGACAGAAAAACTTTCAACTGCGAAAAGACTAGACATACCTGTGGGTTAAACGCTGATCGGGAAGGAAGATCGAGATAGCGTCAACACCTACAACTTGAAGGTGTTATAGGAGCAGACACAACCGGATCCCCCCCTGTATGATCTGGCAGATGGTTGGTGGGTCGCACCATCTCCTCAGGAACCGCTCCTCACCACGTAAGCACCTTTCCTTCTCCAGGAAGCGGCGGAGGTAGGTTGAGAGACAGTTCCTAACACGGAGATAGATGCGATCCTCCTCGTTAAGAAGGTGTTTTTTCCTGATTTTCCAAATGTGGTGTTTGATCACATTTATTAGGAAAATCAGGTGTTTCTTGTTTTTGGTTACTGGGAGAGGAAACTGTAGAAAAACTACTTTGGCGAATGTGAGCGCTGGGATAGCAAGCACCTCAGCCAGTCTGTGCCAAACATTCTGTACGGGCGGGCAGTGAAAGAGCAATGTAGAACGCCGAAGCTGCCTCCTCGTCTATATCCAGGGCTACCTCTGCTTGCTCAGGGGTGATTTTGCTGATGTCATCAACGAAGAGGTCACCCCATTTTGCACTGACGATGTCGGGTCCATATTTCCCTGTGAGGAGGAGTTCAGGTTCTCCTACTTTATCTATTGCCTCTTTAAACTTTTCTGCCACCCCGGGCATACCTCTAAGGAGATGTTTTAGAGTCTCCCCTGCTTTTGCATGAGGGACTTCTGGATGTTCGGTTTCAGGTATTTTTGCTGTTTTGAGATTTGTCAGCTCTTCTTCCTGCGGACTTAATAGCCGTTTCGAAGTTTTGGTGTTCGTCTCCATCTCTCCTACAGCTTCTTCTACTGTATCTGAATTGGCGATGTCTATATTGGCAGTGGTAGCTTCGCTTTCGTCCGTGGGAGTTACCATGATGGTTTCTGCATTGTCAGTCTCTTCTGTTGGGATCGTATTGCTCGTCTCTGCAATTCTGGTTGGTTTCCCTCCCTTACGGGACCTCTTCGTTGTCTTAGACATGGCGGCATGATCAGGAGTGGCCTCAAGAGGCGGAAACTCTTCCTGTATTGTGATCTTTTCATTAGTTGGTTTGGTTGCTGATGTGACTGCACCACCCAACCTCTCTGCGAGGGTTCTGGATGGGCAGGTGTCGACTTTGTGGTCAGTGACCCCACATTTCAAACAAGCTGCCTCACATTTTTCTTGGTTGTGGCCAATTTTTAGGCAGTTCTTGCATTTTATGCGAGGGCAGTCTGCCCCAAGATGATTGAAGGCACTACATCTAATCTAAATCTAAAGCACTGCTTTTTGACGCCTGGGTAATTTACCATTACCCGGGCAGATCCTATGAGGACAAAGTTAGGAACTTCGGGCCTCATTTCAAGAGAGATGGTTACCTCCCCTGACTTCCACTCAGGATTGTCTGAATCATTGTGTTGTCTGAATCATTGTGAACCTGGATTTCCAGTACAACTTCCCACTTAGAGAATACGCATCAGTAAGACAACCCTTACCAAATATTTATCTTTATCGCACGGTTCTTACATCAATATATATTTGTATAAGTATATGCAAAAAATTAAAAGGTGTGATTATTGGATTTTATTATATTAAAGAAAACTTTTAAAAACATAAAAAATAAATAATTATTTCATTATTTTTAATTTAATTAACGTAGTCTAGCTCTTAAATTATTAAATTTGTTTTAATTAGCAAATTAAAAAAATATAAGCATTTGAAATCTTATTTCAGACATGATCGATTCTGTGTAAATGGCCAGCTTCGGGTATTTTCGTGTTCACGAATCTGTTTTAATCCTTTCGCTAAGATCTCGCATTTTCACTCGGGAGGTCGCGGAGATAATTTTGCAGCGTAGGGAGTGGTATATCTGAGAGATACATTCATTACTAGTATGTGCTGAAATGCAAAAAAAAAAAAAAAAAAAAAAAAAAAAAGAAAGAAAGAACAAACACTGCAAATATAATTCATGATGGTAAAAATTAAGTGAATATTGAATCCAACATTATTTCATAACCGAATATAAAAACTACAAGAGGTTCGTGCCGAATATGTATATAGAAACTAAAAGTTTTGGCGGATGCAAGCATAAGTTGTGCAACATTGGGCAACTCGTAGCAAAGGTGGAGCAAGCTAGACACCACTTTCCTTAGCAATTTCCATAAATGTAAAGCACATCTCCTAGAGGATATGTATGATAGAAATATGTTTGATAAATATTGAATCCAAGATTATTTAATATTATTTCAAGCGTTTTGTGCCGAAAATATAGAAACTAAAAGTTCGGCGGACGCAAGCCTAAGTAGTGCCATACTGGGCAACTCGTTGCAAAGGTGGGACAGGTTACAGACTACTGTCCTCAGTATTTTCAATAAATGTAAACATATCTCCTAGAGGATATGTATGATAAAAATAAGCCTTTGGCTCTCAATTTCAGTAATACATGATGCTTTATTTAATTTCAGTTACAATCTAGAAATTATTGAACAAAGAATACAAAATAACTAATCTATACTATACTATTCTGACATCGGAGGTCGCGGTATCTCTCAGATACAATTTACTGTCAAACATCATAAACCTTTACATAACATGTGATAAACCAAACTGAGTTAGAGTGATATTCCGCAAAAAAAAGTGCGGAATATCACTCTAACATATGAATGCACAGTTATTCATGACCTCCAACCTATACAATAGATAGGTTAAAGAATATTCATGTTAACAATTAGCATTTATCTGTCAGATCAGATGCGACCTCCCGAGTGATAAGTCAAGCTCCTCGGAGACGGTGTGGTCGTATTTTATTAGTGCTTAAAAGGTTTCGCTGGCCCGACAGCTGTTTCGAACAGCTTTTTTTATAATATAGACCAGGAGTCGGCAACCTTTTCAGACTCGCGGGCCACATTCAACTTTTATTTTTAATAATCGGGCCGCAAGCGTTTAATTAAGAGAAAATAGTGAGTGAAAAAAAAAATACTTAAGTTATCAATTTTTATGATATCAATCTTGAAAAACACAGAAATAATTAAAGTACGAGATATGAAACAAGCATGAAAATGAAACTCAATGAAAATTATTATCACCTAAAAACAAAGTAAGACAGTTTATGCACCACAATGTGTGTCTCCCTGATTAATGTGCCTTTTGTGGTTGTTTTCCCTTAGCCAGATTATCTAGATCTACTTTATAACCTGAGGTGCAAATTCGAATCGAAGCATGTGAATATTCATCAGTCAGTCGACAAGAACATTTATTTTTTTAAAACTCATGGCAGAAAATGCTTGTTCGCATATATATGTATGTGATTCCAAATGCGACTATCACCTTCTTTGCGAAATTGATTAATCCTTCAAATTGTTTTGGTAAGCATCAATAAAATGTTTGGACATTTTCTAACGAAAATGTGTTCTTTAATGTTTCATTGTGTTGTAATTCCAAAACTTCCATCTGTAATTGGTTTTGTAGGTCATCAACGTCGATATTAAAAGCGTTCAAAAATAATCGCATTTCGATGGTATTTTTATGAAAATCCACAAATCTTGTTGAAAATTCCGTTTGTAAATCTTCAATAGTACCAACAAAAAAATTTCCTTTTGTGTGTTGCCATCCAATTGTAGATGCACATTTGTAACAAATATGTTGATGCAGATTTTCTTCCGTCATATATTTCTTCAACAGACAAGTTTGTCTTCAAAAGCTTGTATGTCAGAAAACAGTTCTGCTAGTAATTTACCTTGGCCCTGCAGGGTCAAATTAAGTTCATTAAGGTACGTTGTAATGTCTACCATAAATGCAAGAGACAGAATCCATTTTTTATCCGATAGTTGTGGAACAGTTTTCGTGTTCGGTCATGAAAATATCTATTTCTTCACATAAATTTAAAAAAATCTTTTTAGCACAGCACTCCTACTTAACCATCTAGCAGCTGAGTAACGTCCTCATACTCCAATTCTATTTCTATCAAGAATTCTTGAAATTGGCGGTTTTAGACCGCTGCATCAGATGTAATTTGCAGTTGATTTCACAATGTCCATAAATGCCTTTCATCGATGATAAAATTTTGCTACAAAGTGCTTCCTGATGAATGATGCAATGGAACACCATTGGATTATCATAACCTAAATTCTGTAATTCCGCATAAATTCGACCTACTGCGCTGATGTTAGAGCCGCAACTATTCCTTCCACCATCGGTTGTCACACGATATCATTTTTTTCCAGTCCAATTCTAAAGAATCAATAGTTTCTTTTATTTTTATGAACAAATCATTGCGGGTAGTACCTTTTAAACCACACAAACTAGCCGAGTCTTCATGAACATCAAAGTCACTATCGATGCCCCGAATAAATATCATTAACTGCGCAGTGTCTGTTGAAATGGATGAAAGTACTTCAGTACTTTCATCCATTTCAACATTTCATCCAGGCAATGGATGAAAGTACTGAAGTACTTTCATCCATTGCTTGAGCGTAACACTCAAATGATTTTTCTTTCAATTTAAGCTGCTCAAATAAATTGATACCGATTTCTTCTACTCGCCTTGTACAAGTCCTGGCAGATAACTAATATTTTGAAATAACGTCTTCTTTTCTTCTTTTGTTCATTTTCAGTTAATAAACATCATTTAATAAATTCTGAATCTGTATAAAACCATCCTTCTTTCGCAACAGGTTTCCTTACGACATAACTAGTAAGAACAACCGATTCATTATGAATACTTCGCATCTTAAATATGTTTTGCTGAGCAGTAAAAGAAGTTTGTAATTTATTAATTTGATTTTTTCCAAGTTCACGGTTCAAATCCGTGTATTAGCTTTCATGTTCATTCTCGTAATGTCGTCTGATATTATATTCTTTCATAACAGCAACACTTTTATGACAAGTAAGACAAAGGGTCTTATCCCCATTTTCAATGAGGAAGTACTTGCTTTTCCATTAATCATTAAACCATCTTCCTTCATCTGCAATTTTACGTGTTCTTGAACATATTTTCGAAATTATTTTTAACAAATATACATCCTATGAAAATAATAGTTTATGTTATTGAATTATTAAATTATACTAAAAGACGGACCAAAGAACGCGACTGCAAAAGTGCGCCAAAATCCCGGTTGTCGTCGGATGAAGTGTCATTTGTTATCCCCACTCCTGATGACTCACACGGTTGACTGCAACGCAACTGTATCGCCGTGCAACGCGCCGAGTTGCACGGTGTTATCACGAAGTATAGGTATAGAATTGTTTTTAATTTATTATTCATATTATAAAATGGATTATTTAAATAATTCAACATACGGGCTACGTGCCATGTAAGTATGTTACAATCGATTTATGGGTCGCCAAAAATGCACGTTTGGGCCGCATGCGGGCCACCGGTTGCCGACCCCTCATATAGACCGATTAGCCTCTAATGCTATATCATTATTTTTTATTACACAGTAACACCGCCAATAGTTTTAACTTTAAAGCACGATTATAATTACATTAAATAAAAGAACAATGATAATTTCAATAAAATATCATTTTTTAAAGATTAATAATTTGTTATAATTATGATTTTTATTTCATATAAAATAATTTTAAAATGTAAATATATTACTTTTATTAAATAACAATTTAATAAAACGATATTATAATATTATTAATATATGAATTTAAACAAGATTTACATTAATTAATAATTTAATTAAAATTAATTTTATTTTATTAAAATTATTAAATTAAAAAATTATTTCAATAATATATATTATATAATTTTTGATATTAATATTTTGCGTAATTTATATTTTTGATATTAAAATATTCTCTTGCTTTTTTTATTACTTTTTTGAAATTTTAGATGTGATGCCTGAAGAACTTGTGAATGTGAAACTCGAGGGCAATTAGGGGTTCACGGACCCAACTCACCATAAATAGAATCATGCAATATTTCATACTGAAACCGTCTCTTCCTCAGATGGAATGGTGCGGATGCCACTGTCTAAACGTACTTGGTGATGTCATTGACGCATTGTTTAAAAGACAGAACGAGAAATGCCGATTACGATTTGGGAGTAGGAAGTGTGCCTTTGGTTATCACAATTGCAGTTTATGCTGCGTCGTACTTGGGTTAAATGCTATGCGTGCTCTAACGACACATTACAGTACATCAGCAAAAGGAATAAATCTTCCATTTGCTAATAAAGAAACGAGGTTGCCTTATTATTCACTCATTTCCTGTGTCGATAATAATCCATTCTGCAGCCACTCCCATGCAGTTAGAAGAGACAAAACTCTTCCTTGTGGGAAACCCCTGATTAACATAGCGGGAGGGGGACATATCGTAAGGGATATTTATACACGCAATAAAACAGACTTTGATTAATACTGCTTACCGGTCGCAATATTTCTATTGTTTACTGGCGTCCTCAATACCTCGTGGTTCAATAGCCAACAGCCCAGTTTGACACCAGCCGAGGGAAAAGGGGGGGGGTAAGAGGGGGAGTCAGAAAAATACACACGAAAGACTTCAAACAAAAATTTCAATATAAACTCGGTAGTTTTTTCACGCGGAAGCAGCTGGAAAAAGTGACAAAAACTTGCGAGCCTGCCTCGCCCATCTGCTGCCAACAATCGCAGCACGAGTTACAGTTGTTTTGGGGCAGGTGCACCTAACAGGGTTCGTGACTAGAAGGTTCATTTCCTGACTCGAAACCCACATTCTTTCCGACTACAAACAGAGAGTTTATGAAGAATCAGTGGGGTGAAACACACCACAAATATTTAATGCGCGATCTTGGGATTTCCATTTCTCTCTAAACACGTGTAATTTCTTCCTTTGAATCGGCATTCGATCCGGTTTCGCTGCCCATAAAATACTTCGATCGATTTGCTTCCTATTCATCCTCTCCGATTTAGCAAACTTGATCACGTGCAGTAATCCGTTGTTTATTTCTTCACCCTCCCATCTCTGGCTGTCATCTAAACTTTCTCTTTTTTTGTCTTGCTAAATCTAAGAATAAATTCTTTACGTAACGTCTTGGATGTTTCTGCTCTGATTGCGCTATTGTTTTTAACAGGGTGAAGGGTCATTTTGTTTCCGAAACCGACTTCAGATAATTCGTGTCAAAGAGGTCACACACGGAAATAGTTTTTCCACGATCGTCAACAAACTGTAATGTTTTTTTTTTTCGCAGATTTAATGGTCTCGCGAGGGCTATGAGCATGCACGTGGCACCACAAGAACCACCTCGTTTTGTTTCCAGTGAGTCATTAACACGTCTCGTATGCCAGTCTCCCATCGCAGCTGTCAGACGTTGTTACGTGTCAGAAAATCTGCAGATGGGCGACTTTGATTATTGCCTACCCTCTCGTTGTTTTAAAATACGTTCCGGGAAAAAGGGGTTGTGTAGCTAAAGAAAGATAAGTGGACCATCGTTAAGACGTAGACCAGAATATGCGGCATTCTTAATTTGGGGAATCCTATTTCTCTCTCTCTCTCTCTCTGTGTTTTTTTTTTTTTTCGTTTTCCTCCCAATAGTAACCCTACCAGGAGGTAATTTATTCCTACATGCTCCATTGCATTACAATGCTTATATTACATGTAGCTTATAAGTACTGCTTAAAATTTCTATTTATATTTTTGTATCAATTTTCATATTTACATTTATTTAGATTTTTATATATACATATATTAACACTATACAGTATAATTCACATAATAACACTATTTATGTTAGATCACAGGGACTGGAAATTGATTTTATTAGCAAATTTAGTTAATTCTATCTAATAGTTTTCCATAAGTCTCTGTCTTGACACTGGCCACTTGTCTCCGGAAGTGATGACGTGTTGTATTAGGGGCATCCGGATGGAGTCCAATAGCTGACAGTCGTAAAGTATGTGGTTAACAGTCTATTGAAGGTTTAGACTGCAAATGCATGATGGTGATTCCAGGATATGGAATCTGTGAAGGTAGTGTCTTAGTTTTCTGTGTCCCGTTAGTAGTGTGGTTAAACCTTGAGAAATGGCGTGTATTTTCAGCCGGAGTCTGTTTCTGATGCTAGGAAAGAATTATTTTGTTGTTGATCAGTTTTTTGATGTATTCCATTCTTCTTCCCGCATGTCTAGGCTTTTCTCTTCTGCAAGTGTTTTTATTGAAGCTTTTTCGAGAATTTATCGTAACTTGTTTCTAGCTGTTCGTTTCTAGCTGCTTCTTTAGCCAACTGATCCTCGTTTCCTGCCATCCATTCCAGTATGTGCTTTCACCCAGCAGAAATTGATTTCCCATCCTTCTAGAATGAGATTTCGATCCACATTTCTTGTCTGTTCTATCAATGCAATATGGTTGTTCTGGTTTTTAATGCCGTCTATAGTGCTTCTACTATCGCTATAGATTGTTGCTGTCTTTTGCTGAGCGGTGTTGAGTTCTAATTCCTGGAGATATGTGAGTGACTGAACTATACCAAGTTGTTCTGCTTGGTTGTTGGAACAGAGAAGATGTAGTCTAGAACAGCGTTCTTGTATTATGGACTGTCTGTTGTATGCAGTGAACGAACAACCGACGTTCCTTTCGGTTTTGCTTCCGTCAGTGTATATTTGGAATTCGTCACTTTCAGAGCTTTCCTTCTCCTTAATATTTGTTTTCTTCGCTGGGTGAGGCCACTTACTGTAGTGAAACGGACGTTCGTAGCAATTTGGATGGATTTTGTTACTTTCGATATATCTTCCGGAAGTGACTTCATATATAAGAGATAATTCTTGTATTTTCAGGCAGATCGGTGTTAGAGCTGCAATAACGCAAGCTGCCTCGAAATATATTGCCTGTATCTTTTAATTATACGCATGGCTATAAGGCGTTGAACTCTGTTTAGTTTTTGTCGGTTTATCTTTGATTTTAGTGAATGTTTCCAGGCAGGTGCAGCATAAGATATCAGTGGTAGGAAAGCACTGGTATATATCGTTTTCAGCGCTCGTTGGACTAATGCTCACTTAATCCTTGCTGACTTAGCTAGAAGGTTTACTATTTGTAAGCTTTTTTCGGCAACATATGAGATGTGCTTATTGAAGGTGAATTTTTCGTCTATTGTTACTCCTAGATATTTTAGCTTACTGGCTACCTCGAGAACTTCTCTGTTTAGAAAGACTTCCGATTTTTATTTTTCTTAGGTCTATTTTTTTCTTTTATAAGATTTTTGGTTTCTTCGCTGTTTAGTTGAGTTATCGGTTTGACTATTAATTTATAGCAAGGATTGTTTTCGGATTCATGTTTATTTTTAGCGTTGTTTTTAACCACTTACGAGTATAGCTGAGTAGGTTGAGCTAAGTTAGGCTGTCCCTGGTTGTTTGCATTAGTCTGTTGTTCTATCGATACTTTAGTTTCGTTTTTCATTCTGTGAAAACCTTTGTTAATTCACTTACTGCGGTTAGGATGTCCATTTTTAAGTCGTTCCTTAAATTGCCACTTACTTTGGCTACGTTACGCAACAAATCTACTAGTTTTTCGAATTCTAATTCGTACCGTGCCGCTATTTTAATATTACTCGAAGTTGTAGTATTATATCCTCCTATTGAACGGCTAACTTTTCTAAGGTACAAAGTTCAAGAAAATGTACTTACAATTTTGCAGCTTCTTCCTAGAAGCGACGCTTCTATTGAATTAGGTTTCTAGTTGTTGTGTGTGTGTGTGTGTTAGAATTTCTGTGTCCTCCCTTCTATTCGAAAAGTTCTAAGCACACCCCAGCAGTGGCAAATGCAATGATCAACTGGAATCATTTTGATGAGGCCACTATTTTACTATTATTAGGTATCGCGAATATATGCTATTAAAGAATATTGAAAACTAAATAATATATTTATTGATTACACTTTTACAAAAATAAATAAAATAAGAAAAAAAAAAAAAGAAAAAAGAAACTAATTATGTAATTTTTTCCCTTGCATTGTCTTAAAGAAAATCTTAAAAAAACTTTATCAAAATGTAAATATCTTGCTTTGGAACTGATTGAGCCTAATCGTCCCAATCAGATCCCGAGGCAGGAAATGTATAATGTCTCATTATGTCATTATGTATCATACCATTATTTCTGATGCATACATAATAGAGGAGATAACGTTTAAATAGAGGAGGTAACGCAGGAAAAAAAAATCCAATGTGCAGCCTACTCTTATATGTGTTTTTTTTTAGAATTACCTTTCTCCTTCCCTTTTTTTGGTTCTTGATGAATAAATAAAACCAGAAATATCTCCATACAATATTTTGAACTCGAAATATCGACATTATTATTATTGTTGTTCTTTCCATAATCAACCACACAGAAATGTATTAAACTGAAATAATTTTAAGCTGACTATTGAATAACCTACTATTAGTTTTCTTTATTTTATGTCAATGATATACACACGAGTGATTGCAAAATTTACGTGTCTGCAGAGGCTAAGAGAGAAAAAATCTGTTAATATCATTTTTGAATAACTGGAAGATGTTGGAGAATAGTTTCCACGAAAGAACAGAAGTAGATGGAAATAAAGAAGAAGAAGAAGAGTAGAAGCAGATTCAATAAGATATCAATTGAACTGTAAACGGATGTTGGGCATCTGCTATGGTATTAACAGATGATGGATGCCACATCACTGGATCAGCGATCATGGAAATACCCGTGGAAGAGGCTACAGATGGGATGTGTTTGTGCTACAAAAGACAAGATCTCCCTTCAAGAAGGGAGATCTTGTTTCTTAACTGTTAAAGTAAACGTTACCAGATGTAAAGATAGATAAACTAAGATCTTTTATGGATATCTCATCTCATTGCAAGACAGTACATAGATCAGTGTTTAAAAGATAGGGTATAGAAGATATTATAGCTCTGGATGCTTGTGCAGTACAAAGCTTGTCAAATGAGTATAATAAAAACAGTATACAATTGGATTTCTCCATGGCACGTGTCTAGAGGAGTGAACGCAAGAAGATGTGGTGCGGATCAAGAATGGAGAAATCTATAAGGATGATTAACTGGTGCTACCCGTTATTTGATAATTCCGAATCTAGCAGTCACTCACCTCAAGATGCCTGCACGTACGCACGCACACACACGTGAATCTATCTCGGGTAGCTCTAGTTTCACTATAGTCTTCTTATGGCCTTTCTTCTAACTTCGTACCAATAATACCGCGGACAATTCCCACGCTTTTGTTTACGGCCTTTTTCAAGTATTTCTTGTGTGTACTTTCTCATTTCGTACTTGTCACCTTTTAAATCATTCGTATCTGCCGCAACACTGTTTTTCTTTATATTCCAACTGAAATCTTTCCGGAAGATGAAGAAAAAGAAGAAGAAAAACGATTCCGAGTTTTTCGGAGTGAAATACATCCTCTTCGCGGAATCAGCATACAGGATTGACTCCATTTTTTTCTTCTCGCCGCCCCCTTCTAATTTCTTCTGTAACATCGCGTTTCCTGCTTGGATTCTTTCCTCTGCCGTACTAGTCTTTAGTCACTTCGGACTTTCTCTTTTATTTTCAGATATTTCAGGTAGCCTACATGGCGAGAAATTGATATGTTATCCCTGCTTTTAAATAATATAATTCGCCAAATGAAGTATTTGGCA